>NC_134487.1:220536093-220781093 GCF_040206685.1 Ascaphus truei
TGTGAGAGAGTGTGTCTGAGAGTGAGTGAGAGAGTGTGTCTGAGAGTGAGTGAGAGAGTGTGTCAGAGAGTGAGAGAGAGAGTGTGTCTGAGAGTGAGAGAATGAGTGTGTCTGAGAGTGAGAGAGTGTGTCTGAGAGTAAGAGAGAGAGTGTGTCTGAGAGTGAGAGAGAGAGAGTGTGTCTGAGAGTGTGAGAGAGAGTGTGTGTCTGAGAGTGAGAGAGAGTGTGTCTGAGAGAGTGAGAGAGAGAGTGTGTCTGAGAGAGTGTGAGAGAGAATGTGTCTGAGAGAGTGAGAGTGTGTCTGAGAGAGTGAGAGAGTGTGTCTGAGAGTGAGAGAGAGAGTGTGTGTGTGTGTCTGTCTGAGAGAGTGTGTGTGTTTGTCTGTCTGAGAGAATGAGTGTGTGTGTCTGTCTGAGAGAGTGAGAGTGTGTGTGTATGTGTCTGAGAGAGTGAGAGTGTGTGTCTGAGAGAGTGAGGGTGTGTCTGAGAGAGTGAGTGTGTGTCTGAGAGAGACACCAACTGCGCACTGCAACTGTTAGGTATGTATATACACCTTTGTTTTTACTTTGGGCGCCGTGGAAATATCCTGATCGCCTTGGGGAACCTTGAAAAAATTCTGATTGCCTTGGGGAGCCTTGAACCGAAAAAGTTTGGGAGCCACTGATATAACACATAGAAGACTTTCTAGATATTTTAATAGAATTATCAATCTACAGATGAGACCATGGCTATTCTAACGCTTGCCTTAAACTCGCCCGGTTACATTCTGGGTATGTGCTGGGTACTGTATGTGCTGGGCTAGTTTAAAGCAAGTTTAAGGCATTTCTGCATTGACTAATGACACATAGGATTAACACAACATGGGTCCCTGGCAGTCTCATTCAGCTTGAATGGGACTGCCAGGGACCCCCGCTGTTAATCTGATGGGCCATTAATCATAGCAATTCCATTGATCATTATTGATCACTATTGATTGCCACTGGTTTGTGTTAGAATACTGTAGTCACAGTCTCTGCTGTAGCTCCATTCTATTATGAAACTTTGGAATGCTACTGGTTTTCAAACTCTCCTTACCCTTGAAAATAGTGACAGATGCAGATCATGGGACTCCATAGCATACAGTTGCATGTCATTTTCAAATATAAAACTTGTTTCATGGAGGATACAGTATGCACAGTATTAAATTCTCTCAACTGCAAAAAATATGGTAAAGGTATAGAAACTAAACTGTACCATAGCTTTCAATGGGATACCTTTTTGTTTGACAAAGCTGCTGCAGTATTATGCTCCACATTGATACGCACATTGATATAAAATAAACCCTTCATATGAATACAGACATGTCAGCTCACTGATTTGGGTACACTCCTTGGAAGTTGTCTAATATCAGCATAGAAACATCTGCAAAGAAGTATGCAAGCATGTTGATCCATACTGTATTGACTAAACAGTCTTTTTCCAATAAGATACCTTCTGGTGCTGGTAGACTCCTTACATCCTGTTGACTTGAATAGGCTACAAGATATCTTTCAATGCTGGAGAGTGTGTTATGGCAGAAGCCTGATTATTCATTTCTATCTCTAATATGAATTATTTAATGTACAACAAAAAAAAATATTTATGAAACAGCAATTTTTTTTCCGGTACAGTATATCAATGATGTTACTAGGAGACTGATGAATATAGGAGTTCTTTTTCTTGGTCATCACATTGTAATCACAGTTGTCATACCATTTGCATTTTGTATATTTCTCTATTTTAGCCAAGTTGTATGCAATAACAATAATCAGTTTAAATGACAATTCCAGTGTAAGCTACATAGTTCATACTGTAGTTAACATAGGGTTACAGTATGTAATAGCATTACAGTTGCAAAAGAGTGTCTTAACTGCTACTAAAAAAATCATATTCGAGGGTTTCTATTACCTTGGATACATCTTGTAGTTTATTGCAACAGTTTTGTTTCAATTTTGCATTCAAGAAATACCTCAATACATGTGTATTATTATTATTATTATTATTATTATTATTATTATCAGCAAGTCATTCAACAGAAATCATGGGGCCCAGGACAAATGAAAGGAGCAACCTCCCCCCCCCCCCCCCAACCACCCCCCAACCCGAAAAAATTCAGACGCAACTTTAAATTAAATGTTTTCTTGTTATTATTATACTGAAAAAAACATTACAATGCAGTCTGTTTATTTTAATATTTTCAACAAAAGACGAAGATGCCCAATGTTACATCAAATGTGTCAAAATACATAAATACTTAAATGTTAGTATTCTCATGAGTAAGGGTCATTTAGTTCAACCCTTTGGCCAAAAGCATTATAAGCCTGTATAGTGGTCATGCCGTGACGTGGCTGTAGGCTTATAATGCTTTGGCCAAAGGGTTTAACTAAATGACCTTTACTTATGAGAATACAAACATTGTATTTTACTACAGTACAGTATGTATTTTCTGTCACATGTATGGATATAACATTGGGTATTTATGTCTTTGTTGTACAGATTATTCCCAGGCCTGCTCTGTGATACCCCTCAGCCTATAACCAGCAAAGTGTCTCTTCCCTCACAATCTCCCTGTTTCCCCCCATGTACTTTCTCACTCTCTTTTACTTCCTTTCTCACTTCCTCCTTTCACTTTCTCCCTCTCCCTCTTACTCTGTTTCTCTCTTTCTCTCCCCCTCTCATCTTTTCTCCCCCCCTTTCTTTCACTTTCTCCCCTTCTCTTTCTCCATATCTAACTTTCTCTCTTTCCCACCTTCTTGCTATCTTAATTCCTCACTCCTCCCTCCTTCTTTCTCTCCCTCCTTCTCTTTTACATTATTTATCCATCCTTCTCTTTCACACTATCCCTCCCCCTCCATCTCCTCTTCCTCCCCCTCCATCTCCCCCATCCATCTCCTCTCTCTCCCACCTCCATCTCCTCCCTCCACCTCTCCATCTCCTCCCTCCACCTCTCCATCTCCTCTCTCCCCCTCCCCCCCTCCATCTCCTCTTCCGCCCTGATTATCAGAACACCTTTCCCTACGTTATTGCTATCTAGAAACAGCTATCAAAATCATGTTGTATGATAGAGAAGGGTGCGCAAACTGGGGGGCAGGAGATTTGTCTGGGGGGGGGGCGCGGGCGTGTGGCCTCTGCAAGAATAAAACTTACCGGGATTCAGACGCCGTGACACGTTTCTATGGCAACGCTGTGTCAAATGACGCTGCGAGGTCATGTGACGTCACAGGTGTCAAATGATGCCACGGGTCACGTGACCTGACATCACGTGACCCCAGAGTGTCATTTGATGCAGCTGCCAGGTAGGAGGGGGGGGCATGAGCTCCAGAGCAGTCAGACAGGGGTGAACAGCAGGAAAAATTTGCGCTCCCCTGTGTTAGAGCATGATAGAGGAATGTTTGCCACTGTTTGCTAATGTATGCTGGGGTGGAGGAACACACTCCAAGTGATAGATATTGTATAAAGAGTAATTATGTTCTGCTACATTCAGTCACAGTACTGTACATAGAGCAATGAAGTCAACAACTCGAGAATATAGATTTTATTATTTACATAGTGATCAATGTTTCAGTGCTAACCCACTCTCTGGATTAAAGAAAACAAAGGAGGTGAAATAAAAAGGCAAAAACAGCGCCTAAAACACCCGCCAATCTATGGATATACAGGTTGTATATACACATATACACTAGTAGAGCATACTGTACGATGGAAAGAAATGTCAATGTTTGCTAGTCAACACTTTACTGAATCCTCCAGTGCTGCTACTGTACATAAGGAAACACAAAAAAAAAAAAAAAAACCTATACATAATATGCTCAGCACAATTGTATATTTGTGCATATATTGTATATTTAAACATGTGTGTGTTTTTTGTCAATTACTTACAACATAAAAATGATATGTAAAATATCTATCACTCTGTAGCATACTAATGAGATGTGCAGCGTAGTATGGATTACAGCCAAAGTTTGAATGTCATTTTTTGAACTAGATTTTTTTTGGCAACTGCAAAACTACTACAAACAGTCAATTTCTACGTCAGCTGCGTATGTTATGAACAAGTGACAGTTTTTTTTACTATTGTTAGTTTTTAAATGTTGGCGATAAATGCTGTCAGAAGGGTTTCAGACTAATAACTTTCTCTCTGCCAGTGATAGTAGGACTGTTCCAGAATAAACCGGACCAAGCAAGGAGCGATTGAACCTTACGTATTCCCCCACCCTTCAGGCTTCCCCTTTAAGGGAAATTAAATTGTGCAACAGTGTTAGAGGTTATGTCAGGCATTAAACCATTTTAGTAGTGACATTGTATAGATGCAAAATGTGTAGACTAAACAAATATGCCTGACTCAATTATCACAAAGTGCAGTCGAAACTAAGGTTTTGCAGTTTCTGTGAAACATGCACCTTGTCATTTACTCAGCAAAGAAAAATGTTTGGTGTGAATAAAATTAAGGTGGTATGTTTTAAGGTTTATGTATCTGACGAACTAGTGTGTATATATCTATTGTGTATTTGATGTTTGTATATGTGTGTACATTTCATGTATCTGATATCTGATACGTACGAGTGTGGGCATGTGTGTGTGTGTGTGTGTGTGTGTGTGTGTGTGTGTGTGTGTGTGTGTGTGTGTGTGTGTGTGTGTGTGTGTGTGTGTGTGTGTGTGTGTGTGTGTGTGTACGGTATAAGGCGTGTATCTGATGTATATGTGTATGGTGCATGTATCTGTTATGTGGCTGCACTGTGCATGGTGCATGTATCTAGCACAGGCCTGTCGAACTCCAGTCCTCGAGGGCTGCAAACAGGCCAGGTTTTAAGGATATCCTTACTTCAGCACAGCTGGCTCAATTAGTGGCTCAGTATGACTGAGATTCTAGCATGTGTGTACATTGTAACGCGTAGCTCACCACACATGAAGCGCAACCGCGGTGCCAACCCACAGCCGCGCGGGCGCACCTAGAGTGTAGAATGGTCGTGCAAGCCGGGTCAGGAGTGTAGAGTAGTAGAAGGTACTTGCCGGGTCTGTACTGGAGAGTAGCGGATCGTTGGGGTACTTGCCGAGGTCAGGTCTGGAGATAGCAGCGTAGTCGTAGTGAAGATATCCAAGATCAGGGTTGGAAAATTCAGAGTAGCCATACGTAAGCCGGGTCATGAGAGGAGAGGTTCAGGGTCCAAGGAACGTAGCACGGTTGGCAGCAACAGAAACAAGGCAGGCAGGTACACGGCAGGAATCACAAGGCACAAGGCAGAATGCAGCAAGGCACAGCGTCACACACAAGGTTATGCTCAGCAATGATTGTCTGGCCTAAGCAGGTATTTATGAGACTCCCTTCCAATGGTAAGCCAGGGTGGAGCAATGAAGCAAGATCCGATAGGCTGCTGGGTCACACAGGTGCGCCCTATTGTGCAGGCTGATTGAGTGCAGAGGCGGGGTTATGTCTCGTGTGCGTCCCCGATGTGGAAGACTGGCGACTCGGTCGCATGTTGCTCGCGCACTGCGCATGTCCATCTGCTGAACGCGCTGAAGTCTGGAGGCGTGTCCAAGAGGGCAGAGACTAATGAACGCATAACTCCCACTCCATGTATTCTCGCGACTAGAGCGGGGATGGAGACTGGGGATGAACCCAGAGGGAAGACTGGCTGAACGAGCCCGCAGCATGTTAGTGCGGGGATGAAGACTGGAGGCGGAACCCGCGGGAGGGCAGACTGAACGCGCACGCGTGTAGCTGGACCATCGCGACATTGCACATCCTGGGTGCCTGTCCTAGTAGAATGTTTAGGATGAGGTGATGCTTTCCAGCCAACCGGATGGTGAATTCTCACATACATGGTGCATTGCGCATGTATCTGGTACAGGGTGCATGTTTCTAGTATGTGTGTGTGTGTCTGTGAGCATGGTGCATGTATCTGGTGTGCGTGTGCATGTTGCCTGTTTCTGGTGTGTGTGTACAGTACATGTTGCATGTACTGTATCTGGTGTGTGTGTGTGCATGGTGCATGTATATGTGCATGTATATGTCTGTATGCTGCATGTATATGTCTATAGTGCATGCATGTGGTGTGTGTATGGTGCATGTAACTGTTGCTTTTGTGTGCATGTACTTTATCTGGCTACCTTAACGGCTAGCCGCTAAGCAATGAAGGGGTTAAACCTCAGAAGCCTGTTTCTTGGGGCAGATGGGGTGGATGAAGGGGGCAGTTGTCCCAGGGTGGGTGATTAGGCCTGCCTGGAAGGTTTTGGAAAGAGTTAATGCCTTCACTACCCTACCCCCTGGAAGTTCTAAACATCCATCCTTGGGGCTACTACCCCCTTCACACAATCCCTCTACCCACAAGAAACAAAAATAAACACAACAACCCTACTACCCACCTCCTCTACCCCCAACAACCCCCCTAAACACATACAGTACAGTAATGGGCAAAATTACTATTTTCAACATATGAATATTAGTGCATTTGCTTATTATAAAATCAAACATTAGCCAGCCAGCAGAAATAAAGTAAATAAAATGTTCAACTTACCCCTGCCATCATAAAGGGCGTCCTCATCAGCATACTCCAGGTCCAAGCTGCAGGCTTATAACCTTTTGGCCAAAGGGTTTAACTAAATTACCCTTTTTCATGAGTAGATAAGCACTGAGTTATTGCACTATATTTTGTGTCATTTTGTATGATGCGCTGGCCTTTCTGTTTTTGTTAATAGAAATAAGCATTTGCAAAAAAATGTATTGGCTGTCACAATATTTATCTGTACCCTAAATGGGGCATAGATAAAAACATTATCAGTCAATGGGCAAGCAAATACATAAAAATAAATAAATACAGTAAAAAAAACTGGAAAAAAAACTATTTCATACATTAACTATTTTACTTATCTTTAGAAGTTTTCACCCTCCGAAATCTGGTGTATCTGCAAGCTCTCGTACCGCGACGTCATCACCCGCAATCCAATGCCATCCACATTGAAGACCAATATCAGGTAAAAAAAATCTTCTTTCTTTTATCTTCTATCACCGTCTTCTATCTTCATCTGTCATTATTTTTATATTTTCTTTAATCTTCTATCTTCTTCTTTTAATCTAAAGCCCCATGGTAAATCCACAACGGATGTTGTCTCGTCAGCTTCTTGAGGTAAAATGAGACGTACAGGCCTTACATGGGGCCTGTGACATCACATTTTAGGGTCGGATGGTACAGTTCCATTCCGATTGGACACTGTATCATGTGCCGCCTCTTTTTTTTTTTTTTAAGGATGTGACATCATCTCCAAGGGACACATCCTTAAAACCACATGGCTAGATCACATGTGATAGGTTACATTAGTTCAAAAGGATGTTACATCACTTTAAGGGATGACGTTGCATCCTTTTAAACTAATGTGACCTATCACATGGTGCAGAAACCAATGGGATTCTCTTCAATCCCATTGGCTGTAATACCATGTGATATGGGCAATGGGAAGTGCAGTGGAGGCCAAGTGCATCTGGACTTCATAGCAGAAATGTAAAACTTTTAATGAGATGCTTCTTTTTAGATGTTGATTTTCAGCTGGACTTTGAATCTGGAAAGTAAGGTGCTTGACGAATATTGAGTGGAAGAGCATTCAATTGGTAGTGAGAGATAAGTGAAACAGGTCTAAGATTGGAGAGAGCTGTAGAGGTAAAAGGCACAAAGATGAGACAACCTTGGGCTGCGCGTAAGAGGTAAGAAGGGATGTAACGAGAGATCAGACTTGAGATATATGGAGGTGCAGAGGAATGTTGAGCCTTAAAAGAAAGGTTTAGAATTTTATACGGAAATTAATCGGAAACTGACAGAGAGAGTTCAGGAGGTTGGAAGCAGATACGCAGATAAGGTGAGGATTTGGAAAGCAGCATTTTTAATGGACTGTAAAGGAGAGAGTATGAGGTAGGAAGATCAGATAAAAGAATAATACAGTAATCAATACGGGAGAGAACAAGGACATGCATTAGTGTGTAGTGGAACATAGGAAGGGGTGTATCTTAGCAATGCTTCAAAGGAAAAAGCGACAAGATTTAGTAGCAGCATTTATATGTGGGGAGAAGAAAAGGGAGTCAAATGTACCCCTAGGCAGCATGCTTGAAAATCTAGGTGGATGGTAGTGTGTTATTGATAATAATGGAGAAGGGAACAATAGGAACTGGTTTGGGAGGGAATATGAGAAGTTGTGTCTTAGCCATGGTAAGCTTGAGGCAACAAAAAGGCCATCTAGGTTGAGATTGCTGATAGCACTCTGTAATTTTTGACTGGACTACAGGTGTAAGGTCAGGTGGAAATAAATATAGTTGTGTATCATTAGTATAGAGATGATGCTGTAGGTGAATCCAAATCAGTCAATAATTTCACCCAGCTAGAGGTTATATAGAGCGAAGAGAAGGAGGCCTAAAACTGAGCCTTGAGGTACACCTATAGAGCGTTGCAAAAAGGTTGAGGAGGAGTTGGCATAAGAAACAAATAATGAACAGTGAGAGAGTTAGAAGGAAAACCAGGAGAGCTCTGTGTCATGGATGCCAAGAGAGTGAAGAATGTGTAGGATAAAAGGGTTGTCAATAGTTATGAAAGCTGAGGAGATATCAAGAAGAATTAGAATTGAGTATTTTCCTTGAGATTTGGCAATATGGAGGTCATTAGCTGCCTTTGTGAGTGCGGTTTCTGTAGAATATGCTGTGTGGAAGCCTTGTAAAAGTGGGTAAAGTAGGTTACAGGAGTTGAAAAAGTGAATTATATGTAAACCATTTGTTCCAAATTTTTTCTAAGCAAAAAGAGACAGACACGGCGATAGTTGGAAAGGGAGATAGGATCTAGGGTGTTATACTTAAAAGTAGGTCTAACAATAGCTTGTTTAAAAAGAGATCAAGTACCAGAGCAAAGAGATGAGTTAAAGCTGAAAGTGAGGATGGGGTCCATGTTAGAAGCGAGAGGTTTAAGGAGATGGAGGGAATGGGGTCGAGGCTGCATGTGGTGGAGGTTGAGGTTATAAGCCTGCAGCCACTTTATGGCATGCCTAATCTGCAGGTCCTAGCACTAACTGGCACAATTATCATGTACCTCTCTTTTCTGCTGGAGGGAGAAAGACCATACAGGGTCTGTGATACACAGATTCATGATTAAAAACTGCTAATTGGAAAGTGGGGCAGGGCGAGCTTTAAACCATGGGAGGAGGGCCACACCTCCAAGCAACAACAGCGGCATAATCCATCAAGCTCCAGAACCACAAAACCCACCCTCACATCATATATACAGCATATATATTAGTGTCAAAAAGCAGTGCTTCTGAGCGTGGCAAGATATATTGATTATTATATTTTTATTTCTGTTTATTGTTTGGATTAAATTGTTTTGAATTTGGATGGCTTGTTTTTAGTACATTTTAGGATTGGTTAGCATTTTAAATTAATTATTTGTTTTGTTGGCTACATGTTTAAATTCATTAATTGTTTTGTTGGCTAGTGTTTAAAATTAATCAATTGTTTTGTTGGGTAGTGCTTTTATTTCTTGTATTGATTGGTTGACTAGTGCTTTTATTTCTTTAATTGGTTGGCTAGTGCTTTTATTTCTTTAATCGGTTGGTTGGCTAGTTCTTTTATTTCTTGAATTGGGTGTTTAGGTGCTTGTGTATATTTTTTATTATAGTGTATTTTTGGCCTTCATGCTTTTTTATTAGGGTGGCCATTGACTGCTATAGTGCCTTGAGGTTCCACTGTAACAGGAAAGAAGGAGGCAAAGGTATATGGAGGAGAGCTAGAAAGGAGAGGTGAGGAAGGGACAGAGTGCATGAACACATTAAACACATCAATAATATGTTTAATAGGGTAAAGCCAGGTGACTCATGATTTTGAAAATATGTTTTTTTTAGGTAAAACTGGGGGCTGTAATAGTTAAACTAAACCCACTAGTAACTTTAATTTAGAATTACTACCAATATTTACAGGTTAAACTGAAAAAGTGAATGTTAAAGTGATTACGGTAATCTTTTATTTTCTTTGTTTTTCAACCATCAATCACGTACTTTTAAACTTTCAACATACAGTATTACTGTTATCAGTTAAAATTGGTTAGCTTTCTTTTGTAAAGAAAAGTGTATGCAAATGGAATTTTTTTAAATCTCTACTAACACCTTTCCTTTATTGTTCAGTATGACACTGCGGTCTACTAAAAAGACTCTTTAGGTATTTAAAACATGTCTATTGTATAAGCATCATTGTATCAAACTAATGTTTAGCTCTTTTTCCCAGTCTACAGTATGACAGCTTTTTTTTTTAAGAAGTCATTATAAGAGTTACTTGACTGACATTTTATTTGAGATGTAAGGGTACAAATTCACTATTTTCAATCAACTTCCCTTTTATATCTGGCAATGAGCAAATTCTAAAGACATTTAGCACAGATACAGGCCAAACAATTTTTTACGACACTATGTCCTAAATAGTTGATCTTATGTTATATATCTTTATACTATCCCTACAGGGTCATGTGACATAAAAATTAATTGCATCCATTCTAAATTTTAGATTACTACAATATGTTTACAAACTAACTTTGAAATATTATTGATACATACAAATTGATATCTTATTTAAAAATACATTATTTGATCCAAATGGAAAACAACTGCAATTGAAACACTGTGGTCTAAAGTACAGTAACTGTAGCTTTAAAAAAAATCACTGTCATTTCACAATTCCTATAATCTGAAATCACTATTTCTCTACTTATTTGTAAAGTCCCAGTTGGAGTCCTTGTGACAGGAGGGGGTAACCAGGCTATCTAATAAATGTTTAAGCCCTCTGGTTACCCCTGAACCCGGAGGGTCCCTGTTACTTCCATAAACCAGGGACCAGGGATGCTACATGTTGGAAAATAAAATGACCCTGTTTTTTCCTATTTGATGTTCCCTGTACCCAAAACTCATGAAACTTTCTGTGTGTGAGTTTTAAGTGGGATATTTGGGTAAGAATGCAATGCTTTTGTTTGCAGGAGTTCGGGAACCGGAGCTACCGGTTGTATCTTAATTCTACCCAATGTGCAGGCATGTTGTAACGCTTGACTGCCCGCAGACCTGGCCAGTCCCCGGTACTGAGGTGGGTAAGAGTATAACACGCACCCACAGCAGTGAGGGCGTGTCCGTAGTGTGGTAAGATGCATTGCCGGGTCTGGTGAGAAAGGGTTAGCCTGATACTTGCCGCTTCCGGGGCGCCAGAGTTCCGATGGTAGAGATCCGAAAGCCGTAGGTCAAGGGCAGGAGAGAGCAGCGTAGTGAGGTCCAAAGCCGAGTCCAGGGAGTAGCGAGGTACACATAGTCTAACGAGAGCCGAAATCAAATCCAAGGGTATCAAACGAGAGCTCGGACTGGAGCGAGAGCTGCAACACAAAAGGCATAGACCTCCGTACTACAAGAGCCACAGGAAAACTATGCAGAGCGAGGAAGGAGAGGGCAGACAGGAACTATAAATGTTGGAGAACCAATGGGAGCAAGAAGTCCCAGGGATGGGTTTAGATGCCTGGTGTGGTGCTCCCTAGTGGGAATAGCCTCCAGCTGATGGGAGGTGGAGCCAAGGCTACAGGAGGAGTGTAGAAGAGGATGGGTGCGCGCGCGCCCTGTAACACTCCCGGCGTGCCCCAGCAGCGTGTGGGTGGAGGCAGCGTGTGCCGCGGAGGAGCGGAGCGGCGCCCGACTGGAGCGGGTAAGGAGCTGGCGGGGAGGGGGCCTAGGACGAGCGGCAGTACTGGGAGCCAGGGTGATGGGGACCCGCTGTAAGGCGCGTGTCCCCCGATCCCTTACACATGTTTCGCTGGTACGCGAGTTGAATTACACCGGGGCTGCCCTGTGTCCACGAGACTCCTGCTTTTCGAGCCCCGATATCCCAGTCCTATATCCAGCTGTCATGAGTCTCCCCAAGGTCCCCCATGTATTAAAATATGTGTTTCAATATTTTATACATTTATTATAAGGCTCTATGTAGCATTCCCGGGTGTCCAGTTAAGTCTACATAGGGTCTGTAGTCATATTATTTTGAGGAGACTTTCTAAAGGGGAGAGGATGTCCAGAGGTGTGAAACCGCTTGGTGAGTGAGAAAAGGTGAATGGCCAGGTCCTGACTACAAAGGGACACCCTTTTGTCAGTGCCAAACCTGGTGGAGCCGGCCCAGAAAGTGGCAATGAGTTAGTCATAGAGTCTGATCCTCTTGGCTAAATTCATATTTCCCGCTCACCCGTGTTTTGAGTCTCTGTGGCACGCCTGCTCCCCTGACGTCAGCCGAGGGCGAACCCCTCTTTCTATTGGCTGGCGGGGAGGGATTCTCCTGCTCCCGCCAGCCTATTGGCTGCTTCTTTCCCCCTCCGCTCTGGGGATAGCTCAGCAGAGTGTATGTAAGGTGCTGACCAGGAGAGAGACGAGCGCCACCAATCAGGAGTCAATGAAGCTACGGTGGGCTTTTCAAAGTTGCTCTGTTCTAAATAACAGAGAGACCGGCTTTGTTTTGAGCCTGATAAGTTTGCCTCGCAGAGACTAAGTCCCGTCTTTTGCGGCCAAGTTCTCAAAATCTAACTAGCGTTCACAGTCAGGATTTTCTGCCGAAATCGGTTCCAGGGGATTCAGGATTAGGTCCCGGTCAGGATTTTCTGCTGTATTTTGGTCCAGGGCTTATGGAACAAGGTTCTGTTTGGGGTAAGCCCAAGAAAGGTAGATCTCATCCCCCAGACCCCAGTAAGTGTGTATATTTTTGTATTTTGTGTTTCTGTGTATTTCCGAGGTCTTCTCCAAATAAGCCTCATTTTATTTCACTGTCTTGTTTTGCCTATTGACTGATTCCTTAAATATAAATGGTGTTAAGAGTTCTGGTCTACCGTGACAGTCCTCTGAATTGTGACATGTATGTATACAACCAATATACTGTAAAATAGTAGGTCTGTTTTAAGCTTACTTTTACTGAACAATTTGATTAATTTTGGTAGCAGCAATGGTACTTGAAACATATGAATATACAACTCACAATAAATGGTGGAGACACATTTTTTTTTCCGGGATGAAACATTCAAATTTGATTGCAAATGGACCAGTAAAATGCTATATAAATAAGTCACGGAGCAGTAAGAAGTCATATTTTTGTTCTATTGTTGTGTCACAGGCAAAACATGAAAGTAGATTTATTTATTTATTTCGAGAATAAGTACAGTCCTACAGAAAAGCAGCAGCATCCACTACCCATCCTCTGTTAGATAAATAGCCAAGTCAGAAGCTCTCCTCAACATAATACAGTATGACTTGCAGTACTCTCAAAGCCTGTATTTACACTGGCGACACAGTTTATTACACTGCGGCCAGATCCGCAAGCCGGGAGATTTCCCGGCTTGCTAGTGGCCGCCCCTCGCGCGTCCAGGGGCTCCCCGAGGGAGCCCTGGTGTCCCGCGATCGCGGGACAGCGGCAGGGGGTTCCGGGGGACCCGGCGGACCCGGCAGCGGTAGGGAGAGCGCCCCGATCGGAGGGCGCTCTTCCGCTGCTTCGGCGCGCGCCCGTCACTCTCGGGCGCGCGCCAGGCTACTGCTGCGGCACAGAACGGGCAAATGCTCGAATAAACTGTGCCGCAGCAGTACTGAGGGTCAATGATAGACTTGAACTTGAAAAATAAGCATCTCACTCATAAAGAAATAGAAATATAAGCAACATCACATCTCAACTGCTTCGTGGGAAGCTTTCTGAGAAAAGGTAATTGTTTTTTAATATGATTTTTATACACCATTCATTAAATTCAAGGACTCAATTTTGCCCTACGCAACCATCATTAGTCCTGTACTATATAAATGTTCATGTATAATAACGAATATTTGTAACTGTCACTGTGGAGTACAAAATGTACTTTTATTTTAACTATAAAGACAGAATATTAATTATACAAATACAATGCTAATTTTGATTTGAAGCGCAACATACATTAGGCACACCCAACGATGCTGCATCATGATGCAAACATGTTGATGCATACTAGCAGTAACTCCTTGCGTCTCAGCCAGAAAAAGTTGGCACTTAAAAGATAAGTTTTATAGCCTGTCCTTCTGATGTTTTGGTTGGCTGCCATCTAATAAACCTTACAATTGACAAACAATAAATGCTAAATTGTACCCCATAGATTTGTAATGGGGTTATCTAACTAAGTATATTGCAATGCTTTATGTATATGATGTAAACATCTATAAATCATACTTTTTTTTTTTAAGTAGACATGGCACACAATGAGCCCACCTATCCATTTAACTTTTAATGAACACATAGAACATTTGATCGGTTAGGCGAGGCTTCAGCTTAACCCCTTAAAAAACTACCATGCATCTGCTAGGCTGCCTATTACCAGTTCAAAGCTAGATTCCATAGCTGTTAGTCGAGACTACCACTGCTGTCCGCATAGGGAGAGCAGAACTAACCAACCCTGCCCTGTTAAGGGAAAAACCTTACTCATGTAACCAGTGTATTCTTCAGCTCCAGCAGGTTATAGTTGAGTCCCTGTTCACACTGCTTGTAAGTTCCCCTCACTTCACTTTAACCTCTGCAGCACCAGTGTTCCTACAAACACAGTGGTGTTTCTCTTAGAGCCCCATTACCCATTGAATCCCATATTCTTTATTGGTAAACAACAAGGCCACAGCTTTATTTGTTATTTTACCATTTACATAAAGACTATATACAGTATCTGCCAGGCTGCTCATTACCAGTTAAAAGTCTGATTGTATTGCCGTGACGTTTGACTACCCCTGCTGTCCACATTGTGATACCAGACGTAACCATCCAGTCTAGTTAAGGTGCAACCTTATTAATCCAAAACATTTGCCAAACTGGTTGTACTTTATAGGAACAAGTCCTGCCTACGCCCGTTGTTCAAAAAGCTAATCGAACAGAATATGCAAATGCCATATGGTGCCAGACTATGGTGCATAGTATATGATTCAGCACCCCAAACTCACCATAGAAAACTAGACATCCTCTACAATTCAAAATGCTGTTTTGTCCTACAATGTAACTACAACAAACACCTTTACAAAATACTCCAATAACTCAATTGGCTATTGTAAGGATTCTGCTCGATCCGTGCCTGCCCTTTCTGCTCACTGTGGCCATTTTGGGTACTGGCAGTCTGCTTTATAAAGCTGCAGTTCCTGGTGGGAGTCACAGAGCAAAGTTCTGTTTGCTGCAACTCCATTTGATCTTCGCTGTCACACATTACCCTTTCGCCTTTTTGGAATCCCTGTTACTGACCCCAGACCGTGACACCGACCTCACTGCCTTCCGCCTGCCCTGACCTTCGCCTGATGCCTGGACTCTGAACCTTTTCTGCCTGCCCTGACCTTTTGCCTGTTGCATGGACTCTGCAACACTGACACCAGCCCTGACCTCTGCCTGTTTACCAAAAACGAATACTCTTACAGGACTCTGTCACCGGGCTCTGGTCGGTTATTTTGCATTCCTACCTCAGCCCTGCGGGTCCGCCTCCTGATTCGAGATGAGCAACATCACATTTTGCTTGGCCAAACATGGACCCCGGCGAGGTAGAGCAAGCCGTATCTCTGAACTACTCAGAGATCATGAGACAAGTCTCGTCCTGCAAAACCAACAGTTGGCACTTATTTCAAGCCGACTTCAGGACATTTTTACCTGGCTGTTCTACCCCTGCACGGCCCTTACCGGAGGCTTCTCCGACGCCAGCCCCTTCACCCCTTACACCCAGGGAATTATGAATCCCAACACCTCTGCGTTATGGAGGGGACCCTATTGCTTGTAGAGGGTTTCTGAACCAATGCTCGATTCATTTAGAACTCCAGCCCTCTATATTCAGCACCCACTGATCCAGGGTGGCCTATGTAATTTCCCTACTAATGGATGAGGCCTTGGCCTGGGCTTCCCCTCTGTGGGAGAGAGAATCCCCACTGATAAACGACTCCATTGCCTTTCTCCAGGCATTTAAAAGAGTATTCAACGCCCTCAGCCACATCTCCTCCGCAGCTGCTTCACTCCTTCGAGTCCGACAAGGAACCTATACCACAGGCCAGTATGCCATTGAGTTCTGAACCCTTGCTGCGGAGATAGGCTGGAATAATGAAGCTCTGGGGACAGCATTTTGGCAGGGGCTTTCTGAGTGTTTAATGGACTAACTGACTTGCTGGGATATTCCCAAAAATCTGAGGAACTAATTTCCCTCTGTATCAGAATGGACCTCCAGATATGAGAACAAAAGACCGAGCGAGCTCAGTCTCCCAAAACCCCAACAATTTCGCTAGCTCCCCATTTCAACACTCCTCTTACTGTACCTCGCCCAGTTGAGGAACCAATGCAATTGGGGAATACCAAATTACCTGAGCAGGACAGAACTAGGAGACGAAACAGGGGGCTGTGCCTATACTGTGGGCTCGGTGGGTCATCATGTCTGAGACTGTCCTAAATCCTGCATGGTGAATGGTGAAGATAGAGGAATATTCTCTGGACATTTCATCTATTCTTCCTTCACCACAACATTCACGGCTCCTCCTGCTGGTTTCACTCTCCTGGGGACCAGCATCCATCTTCACTCAGGCTTTTGTGGATTCGGAAGTTGCAGGAAATTTCATTGACTGCGCATTTGCGGAACTCCACTCCATTCCTCTCCGCACTAAGGAGATTCCACTAGCGGTAGTGGCCATTTGCGGAAGACCCCTGATACCTGTGACCATCACTCACAAGACTAATCCACTGCTGGTTTCAGTTGGGGTACTCCACAAAGAAACACTGTCATTTTTTGTCATATGCTCTCCCTCGACTCCAGTGGTCCTAGGATTTCCCTGGTTGCGGAACCATAACCCTAGGATCGATTGAGCAACCAATTAAGTGACAGCCTGGGGACAACATTGCCATGGATCCTGTCTCCTTGTGTCTCGCACTATCTCAGAGGTTCGGCTACCTACAGAGACTTCCTTGTCATGCCTGCCAGTTTCTTATCCGGACTTTGCAGATGTATGCGATAAAAAACAGGCAGAGGAATTACCTGTATATTCAACATCCCACCTCAGTACAGGGGACTGGCCTGCTCTATGGGCTGCACAGCGTGACATTATGCAGAGCCCAACAGAAACAGACCTGACTGAGGTGGGCCAACTAATCAGGGGACTTGCGCTTTGCATTGATACTTTGGGAACTCAGATCACAAGCCTGGTACAACAGCTTTCACAGCTTTCACTACAGCCTATTCCGGCCCCAGCCGCGCAGGGTGGCGACCGGCCATCAGAACTCAGGATTCCTACGCCTAAGGCATATGCGGGTGACCCTCTAGCCTGTCGTGGTTTTTTGAATCAATGTGAAATACAATTTGAGATTTCTCCCAGCCTGTTCCCCACCGGATGCACCAAGGTAGCCTATGTTTACTCTCTTTTATCAGGGGACGCCTTGGCGTGGGCCTCTCCCATCTGGGAGTTGCGTGCGGAAACCACCCAGGATTACCAGCTCTTCCACCATGAATTCCAGCAGGTATTTGATATTCCCGCCCGCAGAGATACTGCCGCTGCTTCTCTTGTTCAATTGTCTCAAGGTCGTAGGTCCGTAGCCAAATATGCATTGGAATTCCGGACTGTCGCGGCGGAGACGCATTGGAACCAAGAAGCCCTTATTGCTGTGTTTTGGCAAGGTGTGTCCGACTCTGTAAAGGATGAACTTGCAGTTCAGCCCAGGCCCCAGGGATTGGAGGAATTGATCGCACTATGCATACGAGTGGATCAGCGCCTTCAACAGCGCCGTCATGAACGCCAGCGTCCCAGAATTTTCTCTTCTGACCCTATTCTTCCCAGATCCTTCCCAGCTATTCGTCCTGTTCTAGACACTGTGGGACCCATGCAGATTGCCAGTCAAGAGTTCCGTAATACCGACAGGACTGCCGATAGAACTCCTGACCGAACTGCCGAAAGGGCTTGTCGCCGGAATTAGGGCCTTTGCTACTACTGTGGATCTCCTGAACATACGGTACGTTTTTGTCCTTTAAGGCCCAAAGAACAAACACGACCAATGGGGCAAGAGGGACTCATTTTGGGGTCAATATCTTCTCACCCTATCTCTGAAGAGGAACTCCCTAAAAGAATTATGCTTCCAGTCTCACTTGAAGGTCCGAATTTTCGCGTAACCACAGCCGCTTTTCTTGATTCAGGATCCGGTGGTAACTTTGTGGATCAAGATTTTGCTACTCTTAACAAGATTCCGCTCATCGCTAAGAAATCGCCGATTGGCCTCGAGGCTATTGATGGTCGTCCTTTGCAACCTGCCTTCATCACGTTAGAGACTCTTCCTCTCACCCTTTCTGCCGGTACTCATACCGAAATCATATCCTTTGACGTGATGCACTCTCCTGCCGTTCCAGTTATCCTAGGATTACCCTGACTACAGCAGCACAACCCACGCATTGATTGGAGGGATGGCAAGACAATTCAGTGGGAGCCAGAGTCAGACGCCTCACCATTGCCGGTCATTTCTCCTACCACAGTCCTCGCGGGAGTGGAAACGCCCCCGGCTAATGATTCTGCTCTTCCTGAAGCATATGCGGATTTCATCGACGTGTTTAGCAAGACACAATCGGAGGTTCTACCTCCTCACAGACCTTATGATTGCCCCATTAAACTGGTTCCCGGCGCTGTTCTTCCAAAATGTAAGTCCTACCCCTTGTCTCTCCCTGAAACTGAAGCCATGGCAGCATACATCAAAGAAAACCTTGAAAAAGGATTCATCCGTAATTCTTCGTCCCCCGCTGGTGCCGGTTTCTTTTTTGTCAAAAAGAAAGATGGATCCCTGAGACCATGCATTGATTACCGAGGGCTCAATCTCATCACAGTCAAGAATCGATACCCCCTTCCGCTGATCTCCGAACTTTTTGATAGGCTTCAAGGGGCAAAAAAAATTCCAAGCTAGACCTCCGAGGAGCTTACAATCTTGTTCGCATCCGAGAAGGCGATGAATGGAAGACTGCCTTCAATACCAGAAGCGGCCACTACGAGTATCTTGTAATGCCCTACGGCTTATGCAATGCTCCTGCTGTTTTTCAGGATTTCATGAATGATGTCTTCCGTGATGTTCTAAAAATGTTCTAAAAATCTTCAAGATCATATCCAGCATACCAGGCTCGTTCTCGCTCGCCTTCGTGTCAATAATCTCTACGCTAAGCTCGAGAAATGTCTTTTTCATCAAACCTCTACTGCTTCTTAGGCTATATAATTTCAAATAAAGGATTTTCAATGGACCCTGAAAAACTTAAGGCTGTTTTGGATTGGCCTCAGCCCAACTCTCTCAAAACCATCCAGCGTTTTTTGGGCTTCTCCAATTACTATAGGAAATTAATCCGAAATTTTTCCACCACTGTGGCTCCCATTACGGCCCTTACCAAGAAGGGAGCTGACCCGTCTGTATGGTCTCCACAGGTCGTCTCGTCCTTCGAAACCCTGAAACAAGCTTTCGTCTCGGCACCCATCCTGCGACATCCCGATGTTAGTCTTCCTTTTACTTTAGAAGTTGATGCGTCTGATTGTGGTGCAGGCGCCATCCTGTCCCAGAGATTCTTCCCTCAAGATAAGCTTCATCCATGCGGTTTTTTTTCAAAGAAGTTTTTGCCCGCTGAAAAGAACTATGATGTTGGCAATAGAGAGCTCTTGGCTATCAAGATGGCCTTACAGGAATGGTGACATCTCCTGGATGGTTCCCGCGAACCTATTTCTATATTGACCGACCATAAAAACCTTCTGTATATCGAAAATGCACGTCGTCTGGGGTCTCGTCAAGCTCGCTGGGCACTATTTTTCTCAAGATTTAATTATACTCTGTCCTATATTCCTGGTTCTAAAAACACAAAAACTGATGCCTTGTCCCGACAATTTTCTCCGGAGGAAATATCTGAAGAAAACCCTGAAACTATCATACCCTCCAAGTTTATAATTTCCGCCAACTCATTTGACATTCTCGAAAAGATCGTTGAAGCTCAAACGCAAATTCCGAGTGGTCTAGAGGTACCGGAAGGAACTCTTTATGCCGCACCCAGGTTTCATCAAAAGATATTAGAATGGGGTCACTCTGTCCGTTCAGCCGGCCATCCCGGTTTCAAAAGAACTTTGGATCTTATCAAACGTACTTTTTGGTGGCCTAATATGGCAAAGATGATTCATGAATTTACTAGTTCTTGTCCAGTATGCGCACAAAACAAGACTCTTCATCAAAGACCCTCAGGCTTGCTCATGCCCTTGCCAGTACCCGAACGTCCATGGTCACATATTTCAATGGATTTCATTGTGGATCTACCCCCTTCCAGAGGGATGAATACCATTTTGGTCATCGTTGACCGTTTTTCAAAACAGGCCCACTTTGTTCCACTCAAAGGACTTCCCTCTTCGCCCACCCTAGCTGATATCTTCACCAAGGAGGTGTTTCGCATCCATGGGATACCTACATCCATAGTCTCGGACCGAGGCACACAATTTATATCGAAATTTTGGCAGGCTTTCTCCAAGAGGCTTGGCATGGCGCTATCCTTCTCGTCAGGCTATCACCCCCAAACTAATGGGCAAACAGAAAGACTTAATCAAACGCTGGAACAATACCTGCGGTGTTTTATTTCCGATTCCCAGGATAATTGGGTTGACCTGCTACCTTGGGCAGAATTTGCAACCAATTCACTTCGTAATGAATCCACGCATGAAACCCCGTTCTTTGTGAATTATGGTTTCCATCCAAGTCGACTGCCAATCTCAAACATTCCGATAGGAGTGCCGGCGGCTGATGAACGGGTAACTACTCTTCAGAAGTCATGGATCAAGATTCAGTCCGCGCTTCTTAGCGCCGCTCAGAAATTCAAGTCTCAGGCAGACCACCGTCGTCAACAGGCAGGGGACCGAGTTTGGCTTTCGTCTAAGAATATCAAGTTGAAGTCTCCGACCCCAAAATTAGCACCTCGATTCTTAGGGCCTTTTCTTTTATGATCCAGGAACAAATCAATCCTGTGGCATTTTGTCTGCAACTTCCGTCTTCCATGAGGATTCCAAACGTATTCCACGTTTCCCTGCTCAAGCCATTCGTCCAGAGCAAACGGTTCCCTGCTAAGACCCATAGACCCAAACCAGTCACGGTCCAAGGACAACCTGAATTCGAAATCCAGACAATCATGGATTCTCGTGTATCCAGAGGAAAGATACAATTCCTTGTTCACTGGAAGGGTTATGGCCCAGAGGAACGCTCTTGGGTACCCAAGGAGGACATCCATGCTCCAGTTCTCTTGGACCGCTTCCACAAGAAATTTCCGCAGAAGCCTTGGTTGGATCGTCCTGAGGTCGATCCTGAAGGGTGGGGGTACTGTAAGGAATCGGGGGCCACGTCCCTTGCGGCGTGACTCCTCCTTACCCACTACCAGTACTGCAGCGGCTGCTGCCCCTGCCCCCCGTCACTACCCATGCCGCCGCCCAGTGCATACCTTGAACTCTGCCGTCGCCATCTTGGATTCTGGCACTGGTGTTACAGACCCTCAGCTGGGCTCTACTATTTCCTGGTCTCTCAGCCAATCACGAGCAGCTCCTCGACACGCCTCCGCCATGCCCCTCGTCCGGATTGGTCACTGTCGCTTTAAATATCCGGCTGTGACTTCACTTCCTTGCTCTGCATAGCTCCTTGCTTCCTGTGTAGCCTGGAAACTGTGTCGTGCTCCTGTTTGTCTTTTCTCCTACAGATTTGAACCAGCTTGTCTGACTTACCCCTCTGGCTCCCGACTTCGGCTTACCCATCACGATTCTTACCTCTCAGACCCTTGGACACGGAAACGGATTTAACTACGGAACTCTCTATACTCCTGAACTCGGCAAGTACAACGACTATTCTAAATCTTAATCCAGGCCTAGCCATGCTACAACCACATCCCGGACCTGCTCCCTCTGCTGTCGGTGTGTATATTCAACATCCCACCTCAGTACAGGGGACTGACCTGGTCTATGGGCTGCACAGCGTGACACCGCCATACCGACCTTATGATTGTGCAATCGACCTGCTCCCAGGGGCCATCCCCCCTAGAGGCCACATTTACCCCCTTTCGGACCCAGAAACCATGGCTATGCGGGAATACATTTCGGAGAACCTTCAGTGTGGGTTTATCTGCAAATCAAGCTCACCCACTGGTGTGGTTTTTTACTTTGTTTCCAAAAAAGACGACTCTCTCAGGCCATGTATCAATTACAGAGGCCTCAATAAAATCACCATTAAAAAATCGGAATCCTCTACCCCTCATTCCTGAACTGTTCGACCACTTACACAAGGCCACAATCTTCACCAAACTGGATCTCCGATGAGCTTACAATTTAATTCGGATCAGAGAGGGTGATGAGTGGAAAACAGCCTTTGATACCCGTGATGGGCACTACGAATATCTAGTCATACCATTCATCCCTTGCAAAGCACCGGCCGTATTTCAAAATGTTATCAATGAGGTTTTCCGGGATTTATTTGACCAATTTCTCATAGTGTATCTGGACGATATCCTTATTTTTTCCAATTCTTGGTCCAAACATCGGGCACAGGTTAGACTGGTCCTCCAAAGGCTTCAGTATCACCCCCTTTCTGCCAAGCTCGAGAAATGTCAGTTCGAACAAAAGAAGATTTCCTTCCTTGGGTATGTCATCTCTTTTCATGGGTTTAAGATGAATTGTGTAAAGGTATCGGCAGTACTAGATTGGCCTGTACCGATAGGCCTTGAACCAACTCAAATATCTTGGGTTCGCCATCTACTACCGATGTTTTATCAGGAACTTCTCCAAGGTGGTTGCACCCATTACTGCTCTTACTAAGAAAGGGGTGAACCCTAAGATATGGCCCTCTGAGGCTCTTCTAGCTTCCGAGAAGCTCAAGTCCACCTTTTCGTCCGCACCTGTGCTGATCCATACAGATCCTACGAAACCCTTCGTGCTTGATGAAGATACATCTGATCTGGCAGCCGGAGCCGTCCTTTCTCAAAGAAAGGATTTTCAGGGGAAGCTCCACCCCTGTGTCTTATTTTCCCCAAAAAATTCTGCCGCAGAAAATGGCTCTAGAAGAATGGAGACATTTGCTTGAGGGGTCAACTTCTCCGATCACAATCTTTACAGACCACAAGAACCTTGAATAAATTGAAGGCGCAAAGAGACTCGGGATGCATCAGGTAAGGTGGGCTCTAATCTTCACTCGGTTCAACTTTGTGTTCTCTTATCATCCGAGTTCCAAGAATGTCAAGGCAGATGCGCTATCCAGGCAATTGGCTCCTGGCGGTTCTGAGGAGATTGAGCAGGGACCCATCATTCCATCTTCACAAATTATCTCTGCCGTATCATCTTCACTTCTGCAACAGATTTCACAGGCGCAGGCAGAGGATTTTATATATTAAAGATGGGGAACAAAAAACACTAATATAAAAATGGATCTAATTGATCCTTGTGTCCAAAACACACACAGAGGATCAAGGTCCGTTCTCAAAACCCTATGACAAGAGAGTTTCCTGTTGTCATAAGAGAAGGGATCCAAAAACAGTTGGTATACAAAGCTGGAACACACACACTCTCGTCAGTATCCTCGTGGTGTGGTAGGACTGCAGCTGCCGGATGTCCGTCATCACGGATGTCGTGCCGCTACGTTGACGTCACCACTACACGTAAGGATAAAACTTTATGTGATGCTAAAAATGGTAAAATGTACGAAATAGGATATTTTATTAATTGTTTGACAACATACGTCATATACATCATTAATTGTCCGTGTAATCTTTTATATATATATATATAGGGAAAACTATCAAACCTTTAAAAGTTCGAATTTGTGAACATATAAATGGGATTAAGAATGCCCGACACAATTTAGATGTGGGGCAAAACAATTCATAACCTGGCCCAACATTTTTTAACTCATCATGATATGAAGGCAGATGAGTTATACTTCCGGGGGATTGAAGTTGTTCCTAGAGACCCTAGACGAGGAGATAGGGAAAATTTCCTTCTCCAAAGGGAACAGTTTGGTAAGTAAATCGCCCAGAGGTTTAAATGAATTAATTAAATTAGCCCCGTTTCTACAAATGAGATCTTGTGGTCCCCTATTTATTTGGAATCAGTGCTAAATATTCACTTTTTCTTTACCCACTGGTTTATTTGGTTAATATTATGAATATGGATTATTGGCCTTATATATTGTAGTCAATTCTTATGTTCATTTCTGATTGACGAATTATTTTTTGGTATTTTAGTTAGTTAAGAGACATCAGACATTTACTATATCAATTAGTGTATGTGAAATAAAGACACGATTATAAGAATAGAATTACATTAATAATTTTATTTCATTTTTTGGAAGATATACTATGTTTTGGGTAATTGTATTAATTTGGTATTGTGAATTTTCACATTTAATTATTAATATGGTATTTAAGATGTGTGTGTACAGGCATACCCCGGGTTAAGGACACTCACTTTAAGTACACTCGCGACTAAGGACATATCGCCCAATAGGTAAACAGCAGCTCACGCATGCGCCTGTCAGCACGTCCTGAACAGCAATTCCAGCTCCCTACCTTTACCGAAGTGGGAGACTATAGAGCCTGTTACAAATGCGTTATTTACATCAGTTATGCACGTATATGACGATTGCAGTGCAGTACATGCATCGATAAGTGGAAAAAAGGTAGTGCTTCACTTTAAGTACATTTTCGCTTTACATACATGTTCCGGTACCATTGCGTACGTTAACGCGGGGTATGCCTGTATATATATATATATATATAGGAAACCAGGTGTCCCACCAAGGAGACAAAAAACAGCACTCAAGGTATATTGCAAAAGTGTATTTGAAAAAAAGCAGGCACATATAAATCCAACGTTTCGGTCCTGTATAGGACCTTCCTCAGGGGCGTGCTGGAGAACACTGCCCAAGGAAAACATATATACCCATCACCCACCTGTGTGCATAATCAAGAACCAGCTGACTGTAATTAAAAACGGGCGTACTGTAGGCGCATGGGAGCCCTGTCATCACTGTGCAGCAGCTCAGCCTCACCACTCCTCTGTTTACACTTAGCTATCAATGCCAGACACACCGCACATATGCGCCTGCGGGTGGAGCCAGTGAGCACACCAGTCATTGTAAGGCATCCCCCGTTGCCATGGTGACGCAACTAAAGCGTCTGTAACCATGGGAGTGTAGGCAGAAGCACACTGCAATAGGGAGCAGGGGCACTGAGCCGTTTGAACATGATGACGTCACATCACCAGCAGCAACAGGTCCTGTAACCAAAATGAAAGTGCAGTATTAAAAACACATGAAGAGGTGAAAATATATACTCCAGATGCACAGTATTACTAAAAATCACTATCAATAGTGCAACAAAAATAAATATACTAATATCACTTTAACATGCCACCAAGAGAAATGAATAGTGACTGCAGATTTGCTTATAAGAGTTTGAAAAAGCAGACATAAAGGAAAGGAAGGAACAGGAAGGCGGAGTGGAGGAAAAGGGGAGAGGGAAAGGGGGATGGGAGGGAAAGGGGGGAGGGGAAGGGGGAAGATGGAGGGAGGGAAAGGGGGGAAAGGGGGGAGGAGGGGAAGGGGTGCTAAGGAGCAAAAATTGGGTCACATAATAAGGCAAAAATAAGCCCAAAGATGAATACAGAAACGGATAATTCTAACTACACAGAGGTGACAGATGGCAGTGGGATCCCCAACTTTAACTCATAAATGTATCTCCCTACAGTGATACTACTGTTGCTACAAAAAGCAACCCAGTTTAAAATCCTCATTAAGTCCTCTGGGTGCCATAGTATCAAGTTCAAAGATGAGCCTTGTTTCCAATTGCAGTAATAATTTTCCTCTGTCACCACCACGAATGGACATGTGCGCTTGCATAATAGGCATGCACCTCAGCGTTGCAAGGCTATGCTTAAAGATTTAAAGTGCCTCGCAACTGGTTGCAATTTATGGTCCTCCAATCCAGTGTTGTCGGCCAATGCCTTCCTAATAGATGATCTATGCAGACTAATCCGCTCCTTTAGCATGCGCGTCGTTTTACCGACATAATATAGTCCGCAAGGGCACCGGATAAAGTAGACAACATATCTACTTTCACAGTTCATATAGTCCTGAATAAGGCGTGGTTTGCCACTATGGGGATGTGAATACTGCGTGCCAAGAATAAGGTATTGGCAGTTGGTGCATCCATGGCATTTAAAGACACCTTTTTTCTTACTCAGCCAAGTTGTAGGTTTACCATATTTTTCCACCGGGTCTGCCCTAGTTAATGTATTGCCGATATTTCGCCCTCTTCTGTAGCAAAATAGTGGGGGACGCTCAAAATTCTTGCCAATGGTGGCATCATTCGCCAATATATTCCAGTGTTGTTGGATGGACGTCTTAATCATTCTTGATGCAGTACTAAATGTACTAGTGACATGGAACCTATCTTGCTTCTGTGCATTCGAAGAGGGCAGCAGGAGCTGTTCTCTGGGGACATCCTTGGCTCTCTTAAGTGCTGCATCAAGGTCTTTACATTCATATCCCCTCTCCTCAAAGCATTTATACATTTTCACAAGGGCTTGATCACGCTCACCACTATCACTAGTAATCCGGCACACTCTAAGAAACTGGGAGTAAGGTAACCCTTTCTTAAGAGGTATTGGATGATGGCTGGTTGCCAGGAGGAGTGAATTCTTATCAGTATCTTTCTGATGTATCCTCGTCCGAAGTACTCCTTCAGTTAGATATACTTCTGTGTCAAGAAAAACAACCTTACTTGGACTATAGGTCAATGTGAACCGTATGGTGGATGCAATTTGGTTCAAATAATCCACAAATGCAATCAGTTCTCCTTCTATACCGTCCCATAGAAGGAAGACATCATCAATGTAGCGCATATATTCAACAATGTGTTGTGACAGAGGTGCGTCATGGAGGATATGCGTCTGTTCGTATTGATGCATAAAAAGGTTAGCGTATGATGGGGCCATATTAGACCCCATCGCCGTACCCATTAGTTGGAGATAGAACTTATCCTCAAACTTAAAGTAATTCTTGAACAATACAATGTTCATCAAAAGTAGTAGGAACTCAGTCGGTGGTCCTGTCCGATCTTGTTGACCCCGTAACTGTGTGGCCACCGCTTCCAAGCCTTCCGTATGCTCGATGTTCGTATAGAGGCTTGTGACATCCATAGTTACCAGCAGCAATGCACCATGTGTCACTTGTATTTTAGCCAATCTGTTGATAAAGTCTGTGGTGTCCCGTATATAACTGGGCATTTTGGTAACAAGAGGTTGCAGGAAAAAGTCAAGGAATTGTGATATGGGTTGGCATATGGATCCCCTCGCTGAGATGATTGGTCTCCCCGGAGGCAACATCTGCGACTTGTGGATCTTCGGTAGAATGTACATAACCGGGATAATTGGGTACGGTTGTACTAAAAATTTCCCAATCTCCTGTGATCCACAAATTGTTAACACCCATTTGAATCACCGCATCAACCTCTCGCTTGTAACCGGTTGTAGGGTCTCCATTGAAAGATTTATAATGTTGGGTGAAGTTCAATTGTCGCAGGACCTCTGTACGGTATTGGCTGTAATCCATTACTACAATACCGCCTCCCTTATCGGCGGCACGTATGATTATTTCTTTATTATCACGGAGGGCCTTGAGTGCCGTTTTCTCCTCCCCCGTAAAATTGGAATAACTCCTCTTGAAGTTCCTCACACGCTTCCTAGTGTCAGTTTCCACCAGACTGATAAAGGCTGAAATGTTGAAATTGTGTACCTGTGGATCAAAGGTACTGGGTTGATGGAATCGGTGCATTGTCAGTTCCTGATAGTCATCAGCCTGCAAAATATTGGTCTTGTTCCCAAAAAATTCTTTTAGGCGTAGCTTTCTATTCAGTTTGTATAAGTCAACCTCCCAATCAAACGGTTTAAGGGTATGAGTAGGAATAAAAGACAAACCTTTGCTTAACACACTCCTCTCTGCTTTAGACAAAAGGTGTGTGGAGATGTTGAAAATCATCGCCTCTGCGATCGCCCCCTCTGTGCTCCCCTTGTTTTGGAGTCCCTTGGAAGAAATCTTGTTCCCCCAACCGCCTCTCCGGATCGGTCGCCACCGACGTGATCGTGTGAGGGTGGTTTCACGTGTAGTGGCGCAGCCTGTTCTAAAAAAGGCGCCGCCAGCGTTGCATCTGGACCATCCGAATGATCTGTGTCACTGGTATTGTATGTACTCCCAGTGTTGGCTGCACGTCTGGACTTAGAATAGTTCCTCCTTGTGCCCGCCTTCCCTTGAGACGTCTCTCCAATCCCCAGCAGCCAGTTATAAATGCGACGTTCCTTGTAATCTGAGGCTACTTGCTTCAGCTTTTCTCTCTTGTACTTGATCAAGCCATCCCTGTAGACATCAATGGTCACTTGTAGTTTGTCCACCCAATTGGTGTCACCTTCAGTGGCTAGGGTCTGCTCATATTTGGTTTCAATAACCGTAATTTCACTCCTTATCTTAGTCAGTTCCTTGGTAGCTTGCTCTATCACAAGAATCATGAGATCGAACGAACACTTATTTAAGATACAGATCCACCGTTTGCAAAAATCCGGGTCATTACGACCGATTGTTGGCTGATTTTTAATTCTAAAGCCCCTGGGTAATTGTTTTTCACGATGATAGTACGACAGGGTAGCTCCGTGTAGATAATAATCCACCTCTTTCTTTTTTAACTTCAAGAGATCATTATATACATCAAGGGCTTTTTCTGGTCCAAAAATGTCTTCTACGGGATCCGTGTACTGCTGCGGCTGAGTTTATTCGAGCATTTGCCCGTTCTCGGCCGCAGCAGTAACCTGGCGCGCGCCGGAGGGTGCCGGGCGCGCGCCGAAGCAGCGGAAGAGCGCCCTCCGATCGGGGCGCTCTCCCTCCCGCTGCCGGGTCCCCCGGAACCCCCTGCCGCCGTCCCCCACATCGCGGGACACCAGGGCTCCCTCGGGGAGCCCTGGACGAGCGTGCAGGGGGCGCAGGCACCCGATGACGCGTGACCGCGCATCACCGATGCACGCTGAGGGAGTGCGGCTAGCACGCCGGGGCATCCCCCGGCTTGCGGTGCTAGCCGTGCTCGAATTAAACGTGTCGGTAGTGTATCTAATGTTAGTGATCTCAGCTTCACTGTAACTCAGCGTGTCAGAGATAGAAGAAAAAATACCGGCAACATCTGGAAAATTTTCCATGACACAATGTCTCTGAGAGTAAAGAATAAATAGAAAAAAAGCAGGTATATGCTCAAAAAACTGTTGTGGACAACCAACAGTGAGTAAAATGGCCGAGTGCGCCACTCATAAATGTAATAGATAAAGATAACAGCAGGCACTTCAAAGGCTCCAAAGAAATAGGTGCTTGTTCAACAAAAATAACAGGAAACCAGGTGTCTCCTTGGTGGGACACCTGGTTTCCTGTTATTTTTGTTGAACAAGCACCTATTTCTTTGGAGCCTTTGAAGTGCTTGCTGTTATCTTTATCTATTACATTTATGAGTGGAGCACTCGCCATTTTACTCACTGTTGGTTGGCCACAACAGTTTTTTGAGCATATACCTGCTTTTTTTCTATTTATTCTTTACTCTCAGAGACATTGTGTCATGGAAAATTTTCCAGATGTTGCCGGTATTTTTTCTTCTATCTCTGACACGCTGAGTTACAGTGAAGCTGAGATCACTAACATTAGATACACGGATCCCGTAGAAGACATTTTTGGACCAGAAAAAGCCCTTGATGTATATAATGATCTCTTGAAGTTAAAAAAGAAAGAGGTGGATTATTATCTACACGGAGCTACCCTGTCGTACTATCATCGTGAAAAACAATTACCCAGGGGCTTTAGAATTAAAAATCAGCCAACAATCGGTCGTAATGACCCGGATTTTTGCAAACGGTGGATCTGTATCTTAAATAAGTGTTCGTTCGATCTCATGATTCTTGTGATAGAGCAAGCTACCAAGGAACTGACTAAGATAAGGAGTGAAATTACGGTTATTGAAACCAAACATGAGCAGACCCTAGCCACTGAAGGTGACACCAATTGGGTGGACAAACTACAAGTGACCATTGATGTCTACAGGGATGGCTTGATCAAGTACAAGAGAGAAAAGCTGAAGCAAGTAGCCTCAGATTACAAGGAACGTCGCATTTATAACTGGCTGCTGGGGATTGGAGAGACGTCTCAAGGGAAGGCGGGCACAAGGAGGAACTATTCTAAGTCCAGACGTGCAGCCAACACTGGGAGTACATACAATACCAGTGACACAGATCATTCGGATGGTCCAGATGCAACGCTGGCGGCGCCTTTTTTAGAACAGGCTGCGCCACTACACGTGAAACCACCCTCACACGATCACGTCGGTGGCGACCGATCCGGAGAGGCGGTTGGGGGAACAAGATTTCTTCCAAGGGACTCCAAAACAAGGGGAGCACAGAGGGGGCGATCGCAGAGGTGATGATTTTCAACATCTCCACACACCTTTTGTCTAAAGCAGAGAGGAGTGTGTTAAGCAAAGGTTTGTCTTTTATTCCTACTCATACCCTTAAACCGTTTGATTGGGAGGTTGACTTATACAAACTGAATAGAAAGCTACGCCTAAAAGAATTTTTTGGGAACAAGACCAATATTTTGCAGGCTGATGACTATCAGGAACTGACAATGCACCAATTCCATCAACCCAGTACCTTTGATCCACAGGTACACAATTTCAACATTTCAGCCTTTATCAGTCTGGTGGAAACTGACACTAGGAAGCGTGTGAGGAACTTCAAGAGGAGTTATTCCAATTTTACGGGGGAGGAGCAAACGGCACTCAAGGCCCTCCATGATAATAAAGAAATAATCATACGTGCCGCCGATAAGGGAGGCGGTATTGTAGTAATGGATTACAGCCAATACCGTACAGAGGTCCTGCGACAATTGAACATCACCCAATATTATAAATCTTTGAATGGAGACCCTACAACCGGTTACAAGCGAGAGGTTGATGCGGTGATTCAAATGGGTGTTAACAATTTGTGGATCACAGAGGAGATTGGGAAATTTTTAGTACAACCGTACCCAATTATCCCGGTTATGTACATTCTACCGAAGATCCACAAGTCGCAGACGTTGCCTCCGGGGAGACCAATCATCTCAGCGAGGGGATCCATATGCCAACCCATATCACAATTCCTTGACTTTTTCCTGCAACCTCTTGTTACCAAAATGCCCAGTTATATACGGGACACCACAGACTTTATCAACAGATTGGCTAAAATACAAGTGACACATGGTGCATTGCTGCTGGTAACTATGGATGTCACAAGCCTCTATACGAACATCGAGCATACGGAAGGCTTGGAAGCGGTGGCCACACAGTTACGGGGTCAACAAGATCGGACAGGACCACCGACTGAGTTCCTACTACTTTTGATGAACATTGTATTGTTCAAGAATTACTTTAAGTTTGAGGATAAGTTCTACCTCCAACTAATGGGTACGGCGATGGGGTCTAATATGGCCCCATCATACGCTAACCTTTTTATGCATCAATACGAACAGACGCATATCCTCCATGACGCACCTCTGTCACAACACATTGTTGAATATATGCGCTACATTGATGATGTCTTCCTTCTATGGGACGGTATAGAAGGAGAACTGATTGCATTTGTGGATTATTTGAACCAAATTGCATCCACCATACGGTTCACATTGACCTATAGTCCAAGTAAGGTTGTTTTTCTTGACACAGAAGTATATCTTACTGAAGGAGTACTTCGGACGAGGATACATCAGAAAGATACTGATAAGAATTCACTCCTCCTGGCAACCAGCCATCATCCAATACCTCTTAAGAAAGGGTTACCTTACTCCCAGTTTCTTAGAGTGTGCCGGATTACTAGTGATAGTGGTGAGCGTGATCAAGCCCTTGTGAAAATGTATAAATGCTTTGAGGAGAGGGGATATGAATGTAAGGACCTTGATGCAGCACTTAAGAGAGCCAAGGATGTCCCCAGAGAACAGCTCCTGCTGCCCTCTTCGAATGCACAGAAGCAAGATAGGTTCCATGTCACTAGTACATTTAGTACTGCATCAAGAATGATTAAGACGTCCATCCAACAACACTGGAATATATTGGCGAATGATGCCACCATTGGCAAGAATTTTGAGCGTCCCCCACTATTTTGCTACAGAAGAGGGCGAAATATCGGCGATACATTAACTAGGGCAGACCCGGTGGAAAAATATGGTAAACCTACAACTTGGCTGAGTAAGAAAAAAGGTGTCTTTAAATGCCATGGATGCACCAACTGCCAATACCTTATTCTTGGCACGCAGTATTCACATCCCCATAGTGGCAAACAACGCCTTATTCAGGACTATATGAACTGTGAAAGTAGATATGTTGTCTACTTTATCCGGTGCCCTTGCGGACTATATTATGTCGGTAAAACGACGCGCATGCTAAAGGAGCGGATTAGTCTGCATAGATCATCTATTAGGAAGGCATTGGCCGACAATACTGGATTGGAGGACCATAAATTGCAACCAGTTGCGAGGCACTTTAAAAACGTTAAGCATAGCCTTGCAACGCTGAGGTGCATGCCTATTATGCAAGCGCACACGTCCATTCGTGGTGGTGACAGAGGAAAATTATTACTGCAATTGGAAACAAGGCTCATCTTTGAACTTGATACTATGGCAACCAGAGGACTTAATGAGGATTTTAAACTGGGTTGCTTTTTGTAGCAACAGTAGTATCACTGTAGGGAGATACATTTATGAGTTAAAGTTGGGGATCCCACTGCCATCTGTCACCTCTGTGTAGTTAGAATTATCCGTTTCTGTATTCATCTTTGAGCTTATTTTTGCCTTATTATGTGACCCAATGTTTGCTCCTTAGCACCCCTTCCCCTCCTCCCCCCTTTCCCCCCCTTTCCCTCCCTCCATCTTCCCCCTTCCCATCCCCCCTTTCCCTCCCATCCCCCTTTCCCTCTCATCCCCCTTTCCCTCTCCCCTTTTCCTCCACTCCCCCTTCCTGTTCCTTCCTTTCCTTTATGTCTGCTTTTTCAAACTCTTACAAGCAAATCTGCAGTCACTATTCATTTCTCTTGGTAGCATGTTAGAGTGATATTAGTATATTTATTGTTGTTGCACTATTGATAGTGATTTTTAGTAATACTGTGCATCTGGAGTATATATTTTCACCTCTTCATGTGTTTTTAATACTGCACTTTCATTTTGGTTACAGGACCTGTTGCTGCTGGTGATGTGACGTCATCATGTTCAAACGGCTCAGTGCCCCTGCTCCCTATTGCAGTGTGCTTCTGCCTACACTCCCATGGTTACAGACGCTTTAGTTGCGTCGCCATGGCAACGGGGGATGCCTTACAATGACTGGTGTGCTCACTGGCTCCACCCGCAGGCGCACATGTGCGGTGTGTCTGGCATTGATAGCTAAGTGTAAACAGAGGAGTGGTGAGGCTGAGCTGCTGCACAGTGATGACAGGGCTCCCATGCGCCTACAGTACTCCCGTTTTTAATTACAGTCAGCTGGTTCTTGATTATGCACACAGGTGGGTGATGGGTATATATGTTTTCCTTGGGCAGTGTTCTCCAGCACGCCCCTGAGGAAGGTCCTATACAGGACCGAAACGTTGGATTTATATGTGCCTGCTTTTTTTCAAATACACTTTTGCAATATACCTTGAGTGCTTTTTTTGTCTCCTTGGTGGGACACCTGGTTTCCTGTTATTTTTGATGAACAAGCACCTATTTCTTTGGAGCCTTTGAAGTGCCTGCTGTTATCTTTATCTATATATATATATATATATATATATATATATATATATATATATATATATATATATATATATATATATATATATATATATATTCGGTTTGTACTGTTAGTATATATCAATTCCCCAATTTAGGATATTTTCGATTTTTTTGGAGTATTTGTCTATTTGTATTATATGATGATAATGAGCTTAGTGAGAAGACATGGTTGTCATTTTAAGGACAATTAATACTCTTTTAAAATAGGTACTGATTTATGTGTATGTATGTCTATCTATCTATCTATCTATCTATCTATCTATCTATCTATCTATCTATCTATCTATCTATCTATCTATATCTATCTATATATATGCCTTTATTTAAATTAATCAGTATATATATTTTATATTTTTTTAATCATGTTTTAATAGTATAGACAGTATATTACTGTAGCTATAAAGGTGATGACCTTTAATGATTTTTAGATTAAATGTTATTTAAATATTACGTTATTATTATTCATTAATTATTTTCATATTAAATGTTTACCTTTATTTTTATTTTTATATATTTCTATGTATATTAGTGTTGAATGTGTTTATATTGGTTGTTTTCGTCCAAGTCTTGTAAAGTACTGTTTCTACATTTTATGGTTTTATGATCATTGAACATTGAAATGGCTAACTGATTGGAAGGTCTGTGTGTGTATTCCAGTTTTGATTCCCATTGATTGAATACTTGCCAGCTTAGGTATTTAAGAACTAGCAGGGGATCACATGACTAACCCCCTGAAGAAGTGACAGACACGAAACACGTAGTGGTGACGTCAACGCAGCGACACGACGTACGTGATGACGGACATCCGGCAGCTGCAGTCCTTGGCACAGCACCAAGGTCTAGAGAAGATTGGGGCGCAATATCTTCCATGCGTTTCGTAACTAAAAGTTACTTCTTCAGGGATGCAGGAATCCGGAGGGGGAGGAGAATCCCATTATGTCACCGGCAGGCGCATCACGGAGCAGAGCGACGTACTGGTAGGGCTCCAGGTGGGTGTGTGGGACTCACTGAGTTTTCTGTACTCTGTAATGGGACTATTCACCGGATATACCACCTGTCAACATTCGGACGAGCGAAGTGTGCCACAAGGCTCTACGAAGGTTCCTCTACTGGCCGGGTACGGATGTGTTCCTGCTGCCTGAACTGCCTCCACTAAAGAGCTGTACAACGTTCCAGTTGACTCACCGTGTAGTAACCCCACTAACCAATTGCCTGTTTCATTCTCAATTGATGTATGCAGAACCTTTAACTTTTTAGTAAAACAACATAATTTTGCTTTACTTCACTATGTGTGTTGTGCGCCTTGTTTTTGTATCGTTTCTCCAATAGCTGGGGTGTCGAGTCCACCCTTCATGAAGGCTGCAGACGCATCAAATTGACCTCCATTACAAGGTTTAATCACTCCAAATTGTGTCACTGTCAGCACGTGTTTTTATGTGGAACTATGTTCTAGTTGCGCACTGATCACCTTTTTTTCCTTGTATATAACTGTTTCTGGACCCCATCTCTTATAACAACATGGATCTCTCTTGTCATTGGGTTTTGAGAACAGAACTTGATCCTCTGTGTGTGTTTTGGACATCAGGATCAATTAGATCCATTTTTATATTAGTGTTATTTGTTTAATATATAACATTATTATTGTGTATTAAATGGTTTCTTTCAATGTGCCCCTATTTTTGTGTTTTTTTTGTGACCGGATATGCCCTGCTGATCACGGGAGATTGGGAGCAGCAGGAAAGAGCAAATTTTAAAATAAATCCAAGGGAGAAAAGAGGGAAAGCGCGCACTGTGTACTTTTTTCAGGCAGAGGATTCCAGGCCAACATCCACTCGTTCATCCAAACTATTTGTACCCGCCAATTTCGTAGTGAAGTGTTGCAATGGGGTCATAACTCCAAGACGGCAGGTCACCTGGGAGTTAGGAAGTCATGTGATTTCCTTGAATGGATATTTTGGTGAAAGGGGAAACAATAGGGGAGCCCCTGCTACAGCCACAATGGTGATATTGGTAAGCGGTGCTATTGGGTAATAATATATAGAGAACTTGTAGAGAAAATAACCCAAATATAGCACTCAAGCTCACCCTCTGGTGATGAATGTAGTAGTTAAAACATAGTCTTTATTATGCAACCAAGATAAAATAAAGGGTGTTAAAAACGTGGACTGAAGGTATATGTTGGATCCAAATACTGATAGCCATATTGGCTCAGGATCCTTAAATATTAGTGCGTGAATAAGAGAATAGTTATAACACACTAGATTACAGTCCTTTGTGAAGGATCTGTAGGTGAATAAATGCGTTCAGGAAATTCTCGTGACCAAGATAGTTAACTGTAAATCACTTAAGCAATTAGGCAAATAAACCAAGGTATGACAAGTGGAATGGTTGGATTTACAGTAACCAGTGGATGCTTATGGTGTCACTTTTATATTATAATATGATACACCTAAGATCCACCAGAGAGTAACAAATGTAAACAGAGCTGAGCTAGATCCTCCCTGTGTATCTATAGAAAATGGTGTAGGTGAAGCTGCACCGTTAATATTGCTGACTTCACCTCAGGTAACCTCACCAGGGGTTTGCAGCAGTGATCTAAGTGAATATGTATATTTATATTGACAAGATCAAAAGCGCTTGGATGAAGCTGCTGTGGTAAGTACTCAGGACCTGAACTCAGGTCCACATTTATAACACCCTTTATTTTATCTTGGTTGCATAATAAAGACTATGGGCCTCATGCACTAAGCGCCGAAAAAATGCTTTCGGCAAGTGTTGATTTTGGCGATTTGCCCTCGCAGTATTCAGTAAGGGCCGAATTCATGCCGATCCCTGCCGAATCTCTGCGAAAGCAAAACGCTGATGAGCCGGGGATAAAAGAGCCTGGCTCCCGATAGCCTGGCAATAGGCCATTTCTGCCGATATGTGTTTGCAGCAGAGAGAGACCCGTCGCTTTCTCTGCGCAAACATCGGCACATTACAAACATATCAAAACAACTTTTACTCATGGTGTAAATGTGCAGGGGGTCTCCGGAGCTGAACCGCATTGGTTGCAGGTCCAGGGACCCCCTGCTTCCCGAGATACAGGCCCCTTTATGAGGTGCCGGTATCCCTCAGCAATTAAATGTTCCGATCACGTGACCGCGGAATGTAAACAAAGCTGAGGGATCCCGGCACCCCATAAAGGGGCCTGTATCTCGGGAAGCAGGGGGTCCCTGGACCTAAAACCAAAGCGGTTCAGCTCCGGAGACCCTCTGCACATCTACACTATGAATAAAACACCCATATCAATAAACACTCATTCCTTACCTTTGCGGCTATGTGCTATGGTAACGAAGCAGCATGAACGCATTTTTAATAATATTGTACACTGGCGACACACTTTATTCGAGCTTGGCTAGTCCCACGAATTCGGGTATACCCGGGTGTATTGAGGTTTGTGACTGTTTTCTGCCCGAGTGCATTGAGTTATTTTCCAAGCAGGGATTGAAGCATTGTATTCCCGCTGGCTGCAATACTGCACAGTATATATATATATACTGCATTACAATTCATGAATTTATGCCATCTGGTAGACACGCGAAGCATTGCAGCCTATTAAATCCTAATCATTATCATTTAACAGATCAGCCGCCCATCAGCCAGGCATGAACCCAGGCTGGGAAGGCAAATGCAACGGGGCTTGTCAGAGGTGAGGAGCGGCGCATTCCAGGTATCTGCCAGGTACATACCGGGTATTTGCTCGAATAAAGTGTGTCGGTGCAGTACAGTGAGCAGGGTGTCCCCTGAGCTGAACCGCATTGCTTTGTGGACCAGGGACCCCCTGTTTCCTGAGTTACAGGCCCCGGTATGTGTGATCAGGTGGCAGTGTCGCCGCCATCTTTATAGCATCCCATACGCGCCGTGCCCGCTATAAATATGGCGGCGACACTGTAACCGATGCCCCAAACCGGGGCCTGTATCTTGGGAAGCAGGGGGTCTCTGAGCCAGAAATCAATGCGGTTCAGTTCAGGAGACCCCCTGCTTCCGCACAATATTAATAAAATACATAAATGCTGATTCATTACCATAGCAGATAGCCGCTAAGGCAATGAAGCGATTAAGGATGTTTATTGGGGACATACACCCCCTGTGTATTTAAAAACATAAACACCAATAAATACATTAAATACATATTGCACTCACCCATTTACGGCTGCCACGATGAAGGCCATCCTCATCTTCATCCTGGCCATGCCCCCTCTGCTGCTGCAAAACAGACCCAAGAATGAAAACAACCAATGTAATGTCCCCTAACCCCTTAATCCCCAAGGCGGTTAATAACCGCTACAGTCATTAAGGGGTTAACCCATCCTCACCCACCATTTGGGAGGCCTACATACCCTCCCACACTAACCCCCTCACCCCATGAGGCCTAAACACCCTCCCACACTACCCACAAGGGAGGCCTACCCACATACCCTCGGGGCCAATACCCCCTCCCGCCACCCTCAGTACCCACAATAAAAACAATGCACAGCCCCACATTAAACATCATTATATTTATTAAATACATTACCCACCCCCTGTGCCCCCCCATAAATACATGATTTATCCTTTTACATACAGGGTTCATACCCCAGCCCCACGCGAGTCCCCGGCGGGCTGGCGGGTCACCTGACAGACCTACAGGGTACCAGCAACATGTTTCACACAGGTTCTGGAGGCCTGTTGGTGGGTCCCGCCAAGCGCCATGGCCCCCAGGTGGTCTCCGCGAGTCACCGTGGGCCACAATTGGGTCCCCACGGTAGGCCCGCGGATGTCTGGGAGCCCTGGGTCAGACCCACAGGTGTCTGCGGGGCCTCGGGTGGTTCTCACAGGGGTCTGGGGACTCACGAGTGCTCACTATGGGTCCGCGGTGCCCCCACGGATGTGGGACCACCAGTTCTTCCCCGCACACTACGGGTCCGCGGTGCCCCCAAAGATACCCGTGAGATACCCGAGGATACCGCAGGTGGTCTCCAGAGGTCTCACGCAGAACCAAGGAACAAACCCTGAATGTAAAATAAATAAACCTGGCCTATACATTCAATACATTAATTCCCCCCCCCCCCCCCCAACACCTACAGTACAATAATGTGCAAAATAACTATTATCCAGATAGGGATAATAGATTATTTGGCCATTATTAAACACATTAACTAGCATATTAAAATAAATAAAGTACTACTGACCTTATCAATAAGAAGCCCCCGTCGCCAGCAACATCCTTGTCTTTCGTAGCCCACAAAATACATCGCCAATACATAGCCAATACACAGCCAATACATTGCAATTACATTCAGATATCAATTAACCCCTTAAACACCTTATCGGATAATAACCGCAAAGGTAATTAAGGGGTTAAGCCACACTGGCCCGATACCCACTCTTCACCCATTCATTTGTACAGTGGCTTCATCATGCAACTATATATATATATATACACATATATATATATATATATATATATATATATATATATATATATATATATATATATATGTGTATATATATATATATATATATATATATATATATATATATATATATATATATATATATACAGAGAGAGAGAGACAGATATATATATATATACACACATGATGAACCAATACACAAATAAATGTAGAAAGGTTATCAAAAACATGCTGTACTACAAATACCACTTCTCCATACAGACACAGTACAATAAAATCAATTTCCTTTAATAATCCAATCTGATCTTCCAATCAAAATCCTGAAATGCCAATCAAAAGCCTTAAATGCCACTCAAAACATTGCATTTACATTGTATATATCATGCATACAATCTATGCACCATGTACATTCTGCAAATGAATGTTAACAATAACATATTCCAAACAAAATACCAATACATCCAAACAAGTACTGCACCGACACACTTTATTCGAGCAAATACCCAGTATGTACCTGGCAGATACCTGGAATGCGCCGCTCCTCACCTCTGACAAGCCCCATTGCGTTTGCCTTCCCAGCCTGGGTTCATGCCTGGCTGACGGGCGGCTGATCTGTTAAATGATAATGATTAGGATTTAATAGGCTGCAATGCTTCGCGTGTCTACCAGATGGCATAAATTCATGAATTGTAATGCAGTATATATATATATATACTGTGCAGTATTGCAGCCAGCGGGAATAAAATGCTTCAATCCCTGCCTGGAAAATAACGCAATGCACTCGGGCAGAAAACAGTCACAAACCTCAATACACCCGGGTATACCCGAATTCGTGGGACTAGCCGAGCTCGAATAAAGTGTGTCGCCAGTGTATACTATTTAAACCAATCCAGTAACCATAAATCAATTAGCATTCATTAATTAAAGCCCTAAACAATTTACATTCCATCCATAACAATTAAACAATTAAATAATTCAATCGTTGAACAGAACAAGTTATCCTCAGTCAAAATATAAGTACCAAAAAGAATACAATATACAAAAGCAAGCCTCACCCTGACCTAAAGTACACCATACAATAGCAAAAATTACATCTATCTATTTTTAAAATACATGACACACACATTTATGCATAGCAGCATAGGCAAAATCAATTTAAACACAGCAAAACAAGCTTTTAAAACAACATCATTTCTTACCCTGTATGTATATATCGATCTAGACATACATACATACATACAGTGGCAAGAAATGATATAGCATAAATATAAAAAAATACACATGTAAAAAACCTTAAAAAAAATGAACAAGTTAAATAAAATACATTTCTTTTGTTCACTTACCATTACTTGACCCACTCACCAACTCCCGTTGAACAGCTTACTCTCTAACCAATCCACGCACAGGAACCCATAAAATTATAAACCATAAAATAAAAAACCATAAAATAATAAAACACGACAATCCAGGGGTCTTCTATTTGTAATCCATCTTCATCTGTATTCTTCTTTCTTGTATCTTCTTCCGGGGTCTTCTTGTCGTCTTCGGCCACGCCCTGGTCTTCTTTCTTCTCCGGAGGTCCTTCCTCCTCGGCGTCTGCCTTCAAAATGAGACAACATAGGCTTTTAAGGGCCTATGACGTCACATTTTCATCATGGTTCTCACGTCCCTGATTGGGCCGTGAAAACCATGTGTTTTGGCCGAGAAAAAAAAAATTATGACGTCATTTAAAGGCAATGAAAGCACAGCCAATCACAATGGCTTTGCTTCAATTGCCTTTAAGATGACGTCATGAAAAGAAAGATGGCCGCCCTCACATGGTATGGTAGCCAATCAGAGCGTGGGAAAAACATCCCAACTCTGATTGGCTCTAGTACCATGTGACAGGCTTTCAATGACGTCACATCCATTCTCCCCCAAGCCTCTGTCACATGGTATACTAGAGCCAATCAGAGTTGGGTGGAGTTCCCACGCTCTGATTGGCTACCGTACCATGTGAGACCGGCCATGTTTCTTGTAATGACATCATCTTAAAGGCAATTGAAGCAAAGCCATTGTGATTGGCTGTGCTTTTATTGCCTTTAAATGACGTCATCATTTATTTTCTTCTCGGCCAAAACACATGGTTTTCACGGCCCAATCATGGCCTGGGGAACCATGACGAAAATGTGACGTCATAGGCCTTTAAAAGCCTATGTCGTCTCATTTTGAAGGCAGACGCCGAGGAGGAAGGACCTCCGGGGAAGAAAGAAGACTCAGACTATCTGACCCAGGGGGATGTTTTGGTCAATAAATTTGTAACAAAGGGATATGATAGGGATACCATTGAAGAAACATTTAGACAGGTAAGTACTTTGGAGAGATGTGAACTACTAGAGAAATCTAAATTGAAATTAGAAAAGAATACTAAGAGACTAGATATGAGGGGGGGAACCAATTAAATATGCCATCATTTGTCACTCAATATAACAACTTATTTTCCAAAATTAAATCAATATTAAACTACCATTGGAACATTTTGTTAAATGACCCAATCATTGGTAGTAGGTTATCTACAAGGACACCGGTGGTGTTTAAAAGAGCCAGAAATATTAAATCTATATTAGCACCCAGTAGAATAAAAAGTATAGTGAAAACATGTGACAAAAAAAGCAATAATATAAATGGTAATTTTCTGTGTAAACGATCAAGGTGTATAACATGTAAACATTTAAATATAACAAATACTATTTCATCTACTTCCAATGGATCAATACATTCTGTCAAAGGACATATCAATTGCCTAACTGATTTTGTAGTCTATGCAATCATGTGCCCATGTGGCCTGCAATATATAGGTCGAACGACACGTCCCCTGAGTACACGGTTCTTAGAACATCGTAGAAATATAATTCACGGTCTGCAAACACATAGAGGGCTATGCACTCAGCTCTGAGCTTTCGCGCTGGCCTGAAAAAAATTAGCACGTCCGATAAAAAATGAAGCCGGCGGCGCGATTCACTAAGGCCCGCAGCCCATTTTTTATCGGACGTGCCCAAAACTGGCTTATCGTGCGTGCAATGTATTTCCCCCTGCTATCGCATTCAAAGTTCCCGTACGGTAGCTGATTGAAAAAAAAGCCGCTTGTAACATTTGCATGGAGATTTGCAATCTCCATGCAAGGCTATTACAGGCAATCGTACAATAAATAAATACATTTTAATTATAGCGTACATGAGCAGGGGGTCTCCGGAGCTGACCCGCATTGGTTTCAGGTCCGAGGACCCCTTACTTCAGGAGATATAGGCCCCGTATTCAATGCAGAATTGCAGAATTTCAATGTCCCGGTCACGTGACGCGGGAGCTTTAAAGTGCAGGGGATACCGGCACCCCATAACGGGGCCTGTATCTCCAGAAGTAGGGGGTCCTCGGACCTGAAACCAATGCGGTTCAGCTCAGGAGACCTCTTGCACATCTACACTAGTATTAAAAAACTGATTAAAATAAATAATAATTCATTACCATAGCGGCTATCCACTATGGTAATGAAGCTGCATTAATGTACATTTTAATAATAGTGTGTGGGAGCAGGGGGTCCCCTGCTACCACACAATATTAATCAAAATACATTAAAGCAGCTTCATTACCTTAGCGGCTATCCGCTAAGGCAATGAAGGGATTAAGGCATAATAGCATGTTTATTGGGGACAATTGCCCCCAATAAACATAGCAATATACCACACACACACCCCCTCGCCCCCTAACAATTACACTACATTAATGTGCAAAATTACTATTATCCACATATGGATAATAATGCATTTGCCCATTAAATATACATTAATACAATAAATACATTAAATACATGTTGTACTCACCCTTGTCCTGCACCTACGATGAAGGCCAGCTGCATCTTCCTCCCCGTCCATACAGTGGGGTGCTGAAAAATATACAAAATAAGAACAAGTGCCAAACTAATGTCCCCTAACCCCTTAATGACCTTAGCGGTTATTAACCGCTACAGTCATTAAGGGGTTAAGCCACCCTGACCCGATACCCACTTATTTGTACAGTGGCTTCATCATGTATATATATAATATATATATATATATATTATAATATATATATATATATATATATATATATATATATATATATATATATATATATATACTGTATATGCATGATTAACCAATATACAAATAAATACAGTACATGGCCAAATACAAATCTCTCCCAATATCAAACATCACCAAGCTCAATCAATATCTAATAAATCAAAATACAAACACTCAATTTGACAATGTGTACACGATACAAATAATCTTTGCATGATATATACTATGTCAAACAATGCTCCAAATCAAAGACACTAATCCAAACAAGATACAGATACAATCATTAAAGAAAAACAAAGCATCAACACAATTAATTTACCATCAATTAATCCAATCACCAATCAATTACAATCCAATTCAATTACACACTTCAAATCCTACAATCAACCAATTGTGTAAATTAATCTATGACAAAGTAACCATCAAACAACATTTATATGCCAAAAATAAACCAATAAAATAATCTATAGAAACCAGCCTTTAACTAAACATTTGCAAACATTAAATGTACATTAGCAACACATTTTTACACAAAGCAGCAAATTACCATTCAAATAAACATCCAAACAAGGCAAGCCAACACGTTTTTATTATACCTGTATGTATGTCCATCTATAGTTTACAGACATAAATACAGGTGCAATGAAAGAGCATTAAAAACCATTTAATCACATTAAAAATGAACATATAATACAACCACTGATTTGTCCTGTACGTATGTATACCCATAGTGACATACATACATTCAGGACAAATAAATGGACAAAAAAAAAAAATGGAAAACGGGAAAAAAGTCCAAAAATCCTGTAAAATAAAATTAAAATACATTTTCTTTTTGTACTTACCATTAGATGAACCAGTCACAGCAATCAAGGGGAACCGGAACCACTGGAGCAGCTAATCCAACAACAGGAACCAGGTAACCATAAAATAAAAAATCCATTACAATCCACAAGTGTCTTTATCTTCTTTTTTCTATTTCTAATCCATCGTGGGCTCTTCTCTGTCTTCTTCTGTCTTCTTCCGGGGTCTTCTTATCTTCATCCGCCACGCCCTGGTCTTCTTTCTTCATAGGATGTCCTTCCTGTATTTATTTGTATATTGGTTAATCATGCATATACAGTGTATATATATATATATATATATATATATATATATATATATATATATATATATATATATATATATATTTATATATATATATATATCCAGTGTATGGATGAGGAGGAAGATGCAGCTGGCCTTCATCGTGGGTGCCGAACAAGGGTGAGTACAACATGTATGTAATGTATTTATTTTTTTAATGTATATTTAATGGGCAAAAGCATTATTACCCATATTTGCATAATAGTAATTTTGCACATTAATGTAGTGTATGTGTTAGGGGGCGAGGGGGTGTGTGTGTGGTATATTGCTATGTTTATTGGGGGCAATTGTCCCCAATAAACATGCTATTATGCCTTAATCCCTTCATTGCCTTAGCGGATAGCCGCTAAGGTAATGAAGCTGCTTTAATGTATTTTGATTATTATTGTACTGTATGTGTTAGGGGGGTGTATTTAGTTAGAAATATTGTTTAGTATTTTTGTTGGCGCAACATTGGTACCGCAGGCCCGCGGGTAGCCCAGGACTCCCGCGGGGACCCGGGACGGCCGCGGGGTCAGCCGGGGACACTTGCGCGACCCCCGGCCTCCCTCGGGGACCCCTGCGGGGTCAGCTGGGGACACCCGCCGGCCTGTTGTATTGGTTTTGCGCCTGCAAAAAGGTAAACAAAGAATTTTTTTCTAAGTCCAGCTTCTTTTATCACCTGCCTTTAGCTGGTGAGCTTTATTCAGCGCAACTTTAACGTACGTTCAGTTTGCGTTGCTTAGTGAATCCCGCAGAAGGGCAGGATTCAGCGCAAACAGCTGATCGTACGATAAAAGTTGGACTTAGAAAAAAATTCAATTTAAAGACCGTTTTAGAGCGCAAAGTGCCTGTTTGCACGGCTTAGTGCATAGCGCTCGGCGGAACTTCACGTTCTAAAAGCACTTTGCGCTCTTAAAACGACTTATCACTGCTTAGTGCATAGCCCCCTGTGTCTGTCTCGTCATTACCATTTAAACCACAATCGGGATCTTGCAACACTAAAAATAATGGGTATTGAAACTATAAAATCTAGTTTATTAAGTGGTGATAGACATAAATGTTTAAATCTTTGAGAAACATATTGGATATATGTTTTGAATACTTTAAGTCCATCTGGCCTGAATGATTGCATAGATATTAGTACGGTTATCTGACAATACATCTCTTTTTGATGGAGACATGGAGGTCTGGGTTGAACATGCTTTGACGTGTTCCCTTCATGTTTGTCTCATGGGGTTCTCTTCTAAATCTGTTCATTCATAAAATATATAACATTTTCTTTTTTCTCCTTTTCTTCTCTTTTCTATTTTTATTTTTATTTTATTTTTCACAGCTAGTTTAAAAAATACACTAAATATACCATTTATATATATATAATATTAGTTGATTATAGATACATAATTACTAGAATACATTAGAGGCACATATTATAGAACAAACACATTTATTATACTATATTTAGGTAAACATTTATTAGAATTTATTAGATTTACAAATTTATTAAGTATATATTTTTATTCACATATCTAATATAAATAATAATAGTATAATACATATACATATACATATATATATATATATATATATATATATATATATATATATATATATATATATATATATATATATATATACTTTATTTAAAGTTAATCACTTTTATAAACACATAGTAAACTGGTGGATTTTATTATAAATTATTAATAAGAATAGGGTCCCTTCGCTGGCATTGACAATTAAGCCGATGGTACATCTATTATGGTTTGCAATGCAGGTGGCTCTGGGATACAAAATCTGGGCCTGTGCATTCTCCCTTGTTTCTGCTGGATAGAGGGATATATAGTTAATTAACATACTAATATTGAGATAGATTCTGATAGATATGGTAGATTCACAGTAGATGTTAAATGATCTATTCACATAACAATCTATATCCCTCTCTATCTATGCATAGTCGTTCAATATCCATATTTAAATACCTTCACAATGTTTCTTTCTTCAAAATTCATTTCATAAAGTATATTAATCCTATATTAGCCTTATTTGGGGAACCTGTTGAACATGAATATGGTTGACACTGAACTCAAATATATAGGATTAAAGTCATCTGTACATATATTATTTATTTTTGCTATATTGCAGATTGAAAAGTCAAGTATGAGACCGGTGAAAAACAATCAATCATGTATATATAAGGTGTAGTAAGTATCAAGCAATTCCGTTAAGGGATAAATATTCCAACATGAAAATTGATTTATATTATCAAATCATGCATTAATTGATATTAATAGATAAAAACACCTATTTAAAGACATGAGTGATTGTATTCACCATATATCATCTAAATGACATGTATTCATATGCATTTCTATTTTTAAATTGTTAGGATTTTATATTTAATATGTATAACAATTGTAGTGTTGTTTTTATTGCAATGTATATATGTTGGCAGACAAAAAAGCCAATTGTTTCTATAGATTTTTCTAATTACTAACATGTGATCTATCAATTACCAATCGGCCAGGTAGGTGGCTGATTGGTATACACACATATAAATAGCTATGACGTATGTTAGTCACATATCCCCTGATGACATCACCCTTAGTGTGAAGAAACGCGTTGGGAAGTTAGTGTGAGCTACTGACAGGTTTTTAGTATACTCGACTGCTGCTGGGACATTGCTGGGACACTGCTCATTTTGCTGTACATTGGTGAATTGCGACGCCAACCCATATTCCGTTGCGGGGTCACGTCACCGGTTTCTCCCATCTGGAGTTGCTGTGTGGAAAGATCTGCATCCGGTTTACATCGTGAGAGGTCGTGTTACCCTGTGAGAGCCCTGCTGGGCGGTGGTTGAGAGACTCTGGGACTCCATTGAAGGGATGTTTGGCGTGTGAACAGAGCAGTATCATCCCACAGTTGGCGAAGGAGTATACTCTTTACATGCTTTTTATTCACATATGTTTGTGAGTTTATATCTATTGAATTTAGCACTGGTTATTAAATGTTTATTTTCATATTACACTAGGATCGGGCGCTTTCTTTTTTTCGTTCTGTAGATTCACTGGGAGGTTGTTGGTTCCTTGCAGAGAGCAGCCGGTATCCAGAGTTCTGTGTCACTATTTTCATTTTATTGAATCAATTCATTTTTTGTTTTTTTAATGTTGCTATATGGTTTTGCTATATATTTTTCGGGCATTTTTGATCATTTAGTCAATAGCTCACACTAATATAGTTATACAATTGTATTTTAATATTGTGTGTATTTATTATTTTTATATTTCATTTTTTATAGATACTTAATACTTCTGACATCTAACTGATTTATAGATATATATATTTGGATTCTAATTCACATATCACCTGGTGTTGAGGGAGACATTACCTGAGGGGCGCAGTTTTTTCTTTGTTTGTTATAATGTATATATATATATATATATATATATATATATATATATTTATTTATTTATATATATTTATTTAGTGTGGGGCTGTTGTGTGTTTTTTTTTTATTGTGCGTAGCGGGGGTGGGTGAAGGGGGTATTAGCCCCAATGGTGGTTTGTTTAGGGCTTGCGGGTGGGTAGTGGGAGGGATTAACCCCTTCATGACCGTAGCGGTATTAACCGCTACGGTCGTGAAGAGGTTAACTGCACCCGCAACCCCCCGCAAGCCTTAAACAAGCAACAAGGGCCAAATACCCCCTTCACCCACCCCCGCTACCCACAATAAACCTGGCACGGCGGGTTAACCCCTTCATTGCCTTAGCGGTTAGCTGCTAGGTAATGAAATGTGCTTTACATGCATTTTTCCTGCCTCGGATGCATGCCGGGGGCCTCCGGTGCTGGTATCAGCTCCGGAGACCCCCGGCATCAATCACAGACAGGAAAAAGGCCTGATTTTTTCTAAGTGTCGCCCTTGCCGATGCTTCTCCCCACCAAGCCGCCAACTTTGAGTTGGCGGGACGATTTGCCGAAAAAATGGCTTTTCGAGAGTGCCGATCAGCTCCGATAAGCACCGAAAACATGATCGGGGCTTCTAGAATACAGCCGATTTTAAAAAGTTGCCGAAAAGTGGCTTATCGGCAGCCACCTGCCAATAATTTTTTATCGGGGGAAAAAAATTGCCTGAATAGCAAAGGCATTTTGTGGCGAAAAAAAACTTTGTGCATAGAGCCCTATGTTTTAACTACTACATTCATCACCAGAGGGTGAGCTTGAGTGCTATATTTGGGTTCTTTTCTCTAGAAGTTCTCTGGATATTTTGGTGGCCAGAAATCCGCAAAGACGTGAAAGAGTTTTTGGCAGCCTGCGTTGTATGCACCCAGACTAAGGTGCCGAGGACATTAACCTGTGGGTTGCTCCAGCCCTTGCTAGTTCCCACCCGTCTGTGAATTTGCATGGATTTTATTGTGGAGCTACCACCCTCCAAGGGTATGACTACCATACTGGTAGTAGTTGATCACTTCACATGCCAAGCCCACTTTGTTGCCCTTAAGAAGCTACCCACAACTTCAGAACTATTTTAAATCTTTATTAAAGAGATATTTCGTCTTCATGGAGTCCCGACGGATATAGTCTCGGACCGTGGATCCCAATGCGTCTCAAGATTTTGGAAGGCCTTTTGTCAAAGAATGGGCACCCCCTGTCCAACGGAATCACGGAAAGGGCCAATCAGTCCTTAGAACAATTCCTGCAATGTTTTGTATCTGAATTGTAGAACGACTGGGTTGATCTGATCCCGTGGGCCGAGTTTTCCTGCAACTCTATGACGCATGATTCCACACAGGAATCTCCAATCTTTTGTGCATAGGGTACCATCCTGCTCCCCTTCCATCTTCCAGTCCTCTTTCCGGAGTCCCTGCAGTGGATGATAAGTTCCAAGAACTGCCATCACTCTGGAAGAAGATCCAGACCAATCAGACCAAAGCTGCCCTCCAGCAAAAACCCAGGCGGATAAACGTTGATGACCACCTCCCATGTTTCAAGTGTGAGATCAAGTTTGGTTTGCTACAAAAAATATCTGACTGAAACGGCCTTCTTCAAACTCGGGCCCAAGTTCATTGGACCGTACAAGATTCTGAAGCAGGTCAACTCGGTGGCATTCAAACTGGAACTTCCAGATAACTTAAGGATACATCCAATATTCCATATCTCCCTCCTCAAACCGTTCGTCCAGCACGCTTTCTCTCCTCCAATTCTCCCTCCTCCTAGACCATTTCTGGTGAACGGCCAGGAGGAATTTGAAGTATGCCAGATAATGGATTCCCGTAGATCCTGGGGCGGCTACAATACTTGGTCCATTGGAAGGGTTATGGACCCGAAGATACTTCATGGATCAAATCCGCGGATACACATGCACCCAGACTGGTCCGGGCATTACATTGGAGATTCAAACAGGCTTAGATTGCCCGGAAGTCTCCCTAGAGAGGGGGGTCCTGTAAGGATTCTTCTCGATCCATGCCAGGTTTTCACTACGGTCCAGGTTTGTCTCTCCTGCCTTTTCTGCTCACTGTGGCCATTTTGGGTACTGACAGTCTGCTTTATAAGGCTGCAGTTCCTGGTGGGAGTCATTGAGCAAAGTGGGCATGCGCACGAAACGCGTTGGGTCTTTGAGAGTATCACTTCGTCAGCGAACTCTATCAGGAGCAGACCTTTGCAGAAATCACCAGTTGCAGTTAGCAGGAGAAGCGAGTGCGACAAGCGGCAAGCGATTCCACCTAGCGTGTGACGTCATTCTGGTCACGGACGCAAGACATCGCGAGAAGTGGCCTGCAGTGACGCCCAGCCTGACATTGATCGGAAGAGGCGCCTGCGGCCTGCGCCACGCGTCCATATCCACCTGCTGCCAGACAGAGCCTATTCTATACCACTGCCTGTTATCACTGGAATCTTGTAAGTAGGATTCCGGTTTTACACACCGGATCCTAGTCCTGCTCTGTTAGTTCTCTGACATTTTAGTAATTTAATAAAATCTCTGTTTTTTAGTCAGCCTATCTGTCATTGTTGTAAGTGTTTGTATGTCTATGTCTGTGTGTTATATGTTTTGTTCATACTGTGTCACGCTATGATTTCTCCCTTTATCTCCCTTGCATTATATTCCACGGTTGCTGCTGTGGAGCCTGCTGTCTAACGACTGGATCACCTTTCTATTGGACATTGCGGCACATCTTTGGACTCACTTAATATTACAAATTGGACACTGAGGCGCCGGTCTGTATTGTTTTTTTCTGTGCTTTTTCACTAACTGTGTTTGGGTTAGTTTTTTCCTGGCAGCCGTACCATATTTAGTCATATTTTTTGTATGTTATTGCACATTGTGGTTTATTATCTTGCACCATCTTGTCATTTATTGTATTTTTAGCGCTATATACACCATTTTTTCTTGCTATCCTGAACCTGGCTACATACCCCGACAATCCGCTACTCTCCAATCCTGAACTTGGCTACGCACTCTGACGATCCACAACTCTCCACTTCTGAACCTGGCAAGTACCTTGACTATTCTCCCATCTGTAATCCTGACCTGGCTTGAATGACTACTCTACATCCTTTGCGCGCCCGCGTGGCTGTGGGTCGGCGTTTACCAATTCCCTACCTCAGCACCGCGGTCGCGCATTGTTTGTGGTGAGCTACGCGTTACAGCAGGCCTGCACAACATACGGCCCGCTTGGCCTCTCTGTGCGGCCCGTGATGACTCCGGCCGGGCGCCAGTTAATTAATTAAATAAATAATTAAAAAAAACAATTTTAAAAAAAGTTTTAAAAATATGGCGGCGATCCATCCCCCCCTCCACCACAACCCCCCTCCACCAACACCCCCCCCCCTCCACACACCCCTCCTCCTCCACCTTTCCCCACCCCCGGGTTTTGCAGTGCGCGGGGGCAGCATGAGGAGGATGCGGCAGCCGTGAGTATTTTTTTTTTCAATAGCAGGATGCCGGGGGGCGGGCCTTAGTACCGGGGAGAGAGGATGTGCTGATCTAAAAGAGATGTGTGTGTGTGTGTGTGTGTGTGTGTGTGTGTGTGTGTGTGTGTGTGTGTGTGTGTGTGTGTGTGTGTGTGTGTGTGTGTGTGTGTGTGTGTGTGTGTGTGTGTGTGTGTGAAAAACGGGCTGGTGGGGGGGGGTGTGAAAAACGGGCTGGTGGGGGGTGGGTGTGAAAAACGGGCTGGTGCAGAGGTGGGGGGGTGCTGACATGTGAGGGGGGTAGGCTGCTGACATGTGAGGGGGGTGGGCTACTGAAATGTGAGGGGGGGTGGGCTGCTGACATGTGAGGGGGGGTGGGCTGCTGACATGTGAGGGGGGGTGGGCTGCTGACATGTGAGGGCGGGTGGGCTGCTGACATGTGAGGGGGAGAGAGTGTCATTTAGGGGAGGGGGAGAGTGTCATATTGAAGACAGGGAGAGAGAGAGTGTCATATTGAGGAGAGAGAGAGTGTCATATTGAGGGGAGGGGGAAAGTGTGTCATATTGAGGGGAGGGGGAGAGAGTGTCATTTAGGGGAGGGGGAGAGTGTGTAATATTGAGGGGGGGAGAGAGTCATATTGAGGGGACGGGGAGAGTGTGTCATATTGAGGGGAGGGGGAGAGTGTGTCATATTGAGGGGAGGGGGAGAGTGTCATATTGAGGGGAGGGGGAGAGTGTGTCATAATGAGGGGAGGGGGAGAGTGTGTCATATTGAGGAGAGGGGGAGAGTGTGTCATATTGAGGGGAGGGGGAGAGTGTGTCATATTCAGGGGAGGGGGAGAGAGTGTCATATTGAGGAGAGGGGGAGAGTGTGTCATATTGAGGGGAGGGGAGAGTGTGTCATATTGAGGGGAGGGGGAGAGTGTGTCATATTGAGGGGAGGGGGAGAGTGTGTCATATTGAGGGGAGGGGGAGAGAGTGTCATATTGAGGAGAGGGGAAGAGTGTGTCATATTGAGGGGAGGGTGAGAGTGTGTCATATTGAGGGGAGGGGGAGAGTGTGTCATATTGAGGGGAGGGGGAGAGTGTGTCATATTGAGGGGAGGGGGAGAGTGTGTCACATTGAGGGGAGGGGGAGAGTGTGTCATATTGAGGGGAGGGGGAGAGAGTGTCATATTGAGGGGAGGGGAGAGTGTCATATTGAGGAGAGGGGGAGAGAGTGTTGAGGGGAGAGTGTGTCATATTGAGGGGAGGGGGAGAGTGTGTCATATTGAGGGGAGGGGAGAGTGTCATATTGAGGAGAGGGGGAGGGAGTGTCATATTGAGGGGAGGGGGAGAGAGTGTCATATTGAGGGGAGGGGGAGAGCGTGTCATATTTAGGGGAGGGGAGAGTGTCATATTGAGGGGAGGGAGAGAGTGTCATATTGAGGGGAGGGAGAGTGTGTCATATTGAGGGGAGGGGAGAGTGTGTCATATTGAGGGGAGGGGGAGAGTGTGTCATATTGAGGGGAGGGGGAGAGTGTGTCATATTGAGGGGAGGGGGAGAGTGTCATATTGAGGGGAGGGGAAGAGAGTCATATTGAGAGGATGGGGAGAGGGTGTGATTTAGGGGAGGGGGACAGTGTGTCATATTGAGGGGAGGGGGAGAGTGTCATATTGAGGGGAGGGGGAGAGTGTGTCATATTGAGGGGAGGGGGATAGTGTCATATTGAGGGGAGGGGGAGAGTGTCATATTGAGGGGAGGGGGAGAGTGTGTCATATTGAGGGGAGGGGGACAGTGTCATATTGAGGGGAGGGGGAGAGTGTGTCATATTAAGGGGAGGAGGAGAGTGTGTCATGTTGAGGGGAGGGGGAGAGTGTCATATTGAGGGGAGGGGGAAAGTGTGTCATATTGAGGGGAGGGGGAGAGTGTGTCATATTGAGAGGAGGGGAGAGTGTGTCATATTGAGGGGATTGGGAGAGAGTGTCATATTTAGGGGAGGAGGGAAGAGTGTCATATTGAGGGGAGGGGGAAAGAGTGTCATATTGAGAGGAGGGGGAGAGAGTGTCATATTGAGGGGAGGGGGAGAGTGTGTCATATTGAGGAGAGGGGGAGAGTGTGTCACATTGAGGGGAGGGGGAGAGTGTGTCATATGGAGGGGAGGGGGAGAGTGTGTCATATTGAGGGGAGGGGGAGAGTGTCATATTGAGGGGAGGAGAAAATGTGTCATATTGAGGAGAGGGGGAGAGAGTGTTGAGGGGAGAGTGTGTCATATTGAGGGGAGGGGGAGAGTGTGTCATATTGAGGGGAGGGGGAGAGTATGTCATATTGAGGGGAGGGGAGAGTGTCATATTGAGGAGAGGGGGAGGGAGTGTCATATTGAGGGGAGGGGGAGAGAGTGTCATATTGAGGGGAGGGGGAGAGCGTGTCATATTTAGGGGAGGGGGAGAGTGTCATATTGAGGGGAGGGAGAGAGTGTCATATTGAGGGGAGGGAGAGTGTGTCATATTGAGGGGAGGGGAGAGTGTGTCATATTGAGGGGAGGGGGAGAGTGTGTCATATTGAGGGGAGGGGGAGAGTGTGTCATATTGAGGGGAGGGGGAGAGTGTCATATTGAGGGGAGGGGGAGAGAGTCATATTGAGAGGATGGGGAGAGGGTGTGATTTAGGGGAGGGGGACAGTGTGTCATATTGAGGGGAGGGGAGAGTGTCATATTGAGGAGAGGGGGAGAGAGTGTTGAGGGGAGAGTGTGTCATATTGAGGGGAGGGGGAGAGTGTGTCATATTGAGGGGAGGGGAGAGTGTCATATTGAGGAGAGGGGGAGGGAGTGTCATATTGAGGGGAGGGGGAGAGAGTGTCATATTGAGGGGAGGGGGAGAGCGTGTCATATTTAGGGGAGGGGAGAGTGTCATATTGAGGGGAGGGAGAGAGTGTCATATTGAGGGGAGGGAGAGTGTGTCATATTGAGGGGAGGGGAGAGTGTGTCATATTGAGGGGAGGGGGAGAGTGTGTCATATTGAGGGGAGGGGGAGAGTGTGTCATATTGAGGGGAGGGGGAGAGTGTCATATTGAGGGGAGGGGAAGAGAGTCATATTGAGAGGATGGGGAGAGGGTGTGATTTAGGGGAGGGGGACAGTGTGTCATATTGAGGGGAGGGGGAGAGTGTCATATTGAGGGGAGGGGGAGAGTGTGTCATATTGAGGGGAGGGGGATAGTGTCATATTGAGGGGAGGGGGAGAGTGTCATATTGAGGGGAGGGGGAGAGTGTGTCATATTGAGGGGAGGGGGACAGTGTCATATTGAGGGGAGGGGGAGAGTGTGTCATATTAAGGGGAGGAGGAGAGTGTGTCATGTTGAGGGGAGGGGGAGAGTGTCATATTGAGGGGAGGGGGAAAGTGTGTCATATTGAGGGGAGGGGGAGAGTGTGTCATATTGAGAGGAGGGGAGAGTGTGTCATATTGAGGGGATTGGGAGAGAGTGTCATATTTAGGGGAGGAGGGAAGAGTGTCATATTGAGGGGAGGGGGAAAGAGTGTCATATTGAGAGGAGGGGGAGAGAGTGTCATATTGAGGGGAGGGGGAGAGTGTGTCATATTGAGGAGAGGGGGAGAGTGTGTCACATTGAGGGGAGGGGGAGAGTGTGTCATATGGAGGGGAGGGGGAGAGTGTGTCATATTGAGGGGAGGGGGAGAGTGTCATATTGAGGGGAGGAGAAAATGTGTCATATTGAGGAGAGGGGGAGAGAGTGTTGAGGGGAGAGTGTGTCATATTGAGGGGAGGGGGAGAGTGTGTCATATTGAGGGGAGGGGGAGAGTATGTCATATTGAGGGGAGGGGAGAGTGTCATATTGAGGAGAGGGGGAGGGAGTGTCATATTGAGGGGAGGGGGAGAGAGTGTCATATTGAGGGGAGGGGGAGAGCGTGTCATATTTAGGGGAGGGGGAGAGTGTCATATTGAGGGGAGGGAGAGAGTGTCATATTGAGGGGAGGGAGAGTGTGTCATATTGAGGGGAGGGGAGAGTGTGTCATATTGAGGGGAGGGGGAGAGTGTGTCATATTGAGGGGAGGGGGAGAGTGTGTCATATTGAGGGGAGGGGGAGAGTGTCATATTGAGGGGAGGGGGAGAGAGTCATATTGAGAGGATGGGGAGAGGGTGTGATTTAGGGGAGGGGGACAGTGTGTCATATTGAGGGGAGGGGGAGAGTGTCATATTGAGGGGAGGGGGAGAGTGTGTCATATTGAGGGGAGGGGGATAGTGTCATATTGAGGGGAGGGGGAGAGTGTGTCATATTGAGGGGAGGGGGAGAGTGTGTCATATTGAGGGGAGGGGAGAGTGTGTCATATTGAGGGGAGGGGGAGAGTGTGTCATATTAAGGGGAGGAGGAGAGTGTGTCATGTTGAGGGGAGGGGGAGAGTGTCATATTGAGGGGAGGGGGAAAGTGTGTCATATTGAGGGGAGGGGGAGAGTGTGTCATATTGAGAGGAGGGGAGAGTGTGTCATATTGAGGGGATTGAAAGAGAGTGTCATATTTAGGGGAGGAGGGAAGAGTGTCATATTGAGGGGAGGGGGAAAGAGTGTCATATTGAGAGGAGGGGGAGAGAGTGTCATATTGAGGGGAGGGGGAGAGTGTGTCATATTGAGGAGAGGGGGAGAGTGTGTCACATTGAGGGGAGGGGGAGAGTGTGTCATATGGAGGGGATGGGGAGAGTGTGTCATATTGAGGGGAGGGGGAGAGTGTCATATTGAGGGGAGGAGAAAATGTGTCATATTGAGGAGAGGGGGAGAGAGTGTTGAGGGGAGAGTGTGTCATATTGAGGGGAGGGGGAGAGTGTGTCATATTGAGGGGAGGGGGAGAGTATGTCATATTGAGGGGAGGGGAGAGTGTCATATTGAGGAGAAGGGGAGGGAGTGTCATATTGAGGGGAGGGGGAGAGCGTGTCATATTGAGGGGAGGGAGAGAGTGTCATATTGAGGGGAGGGAGAGTGTGTCATATTGAGGGGAGGGGAGAGTGTGTCATATTGAGGGGAGGGGGAGAGTGTGTCATATTGAGGGGAGGGGGAGAGTGTGTCATATTGAGGGGAGGGGGAGAGTGTCATATTGAGGGGAGGGGGAGAGAGTCATATTGAGAGGATGGGGAGAGGGTGTGATTTAGGGGAGGGGGACAGTGTGTCATATTGAGGGGAGGGGGAGAGTGTCATATTGAGGGGAGGGGGAGAGTGTGTCATATTGAGGGGAGGGGGATAGTGTCATATTGAGGGGAGGGGTAGAGTGTGTCATATTGAGGGGAGGGGGAGAGTGTCATATTGAGGGGAGGGGAGAGTGTGTCATATTGAGGGGAGGGGGAGAGTGTGTCATATTAAGGGGAGGAGGAGAGTGTGTCATGTTGAGGGGAGGGGGAGAGTGTCATATTGAGGGGAGGGGGAAAGTGTGTCATATTGAGGGGAGGGGGAGAGTGTGTCATATTGAGAGGAGGGGAGAGTGTGTCATATTGAGGGGATTGGGAGAGAGTGTCATATTTAGGGGAGGAGGGAAGAGTGTCATATTGAGGGGAGGGGGAAAGAGTGTCATATTGAGAGGAGGGGGAGAGAGTGTCATATTGAGGGGAGGGGGAGAGTGTGTCATATTGAGGAGAGGGGGAGAGAGTGTCATATTGAGGGGAGGGGAGAGAGTGTCATATTGAGGGGAGGGGGAGAGCGTGTCATATTTAGGGGAGGGTGAGAGTGTCATATTGAGGGGAGGGAGTGATAGAGAGAGTGTCATATTGAGGGGAGGGGGAGAGTGTGTCATATTGAGGGGAGGGGGAGAGAGTCATATTGAGAGGAGGGGGAGAGGGTGTGATTTAGGAGAGGGGGACAGTGTGTCATATTGAGGGGAGGGGGAGAGTGTGTCATATTGAGGGGAGGGGGAGAGTGTCATATTGAGGGGTGGGGGAGAGTGTGTCATATTGAGGGGAGGGGGAGAGTGTGTCATATTGAGGGGAGGGGGTGAGTATCATATTGAGGGGAGGGGGAAAGACTGTCATATTGAGGGGAGAGGGAAAGAGTGTCATATTGAGAGGAGGGGGAGAGAGTGTCATATTGAGGGGAGGGGGAGAGTGTGTCATCTTGAGGGGAGGGGAGAGTGTCATATTGAGGAGAGGGGAGAGAGTGTCATATTGAGGGGAGGGGGAGAGTGTGTCATATTTAGGGGAGGGGGAGAGCGTGTCATATTTAGGGGAGGAGGAGAGTGTCATATTGAGGGGAGGGGGAGAGTGTGTCATATTGAGGGGAGGGGGATAGTGTCATATTGAGGGGAGGGGGAGAGTGTGTCATATTGAGGGGAGGGGGAGAGTGTGTCATATTGAGGGGAGGGGGAGAGTGTGTCATATTGAGGGGAGGGGGAGAGTGTGTCATATTGAGGGGAGGGGGAGAGTGTGTCATATTGAGGGGAGGGGAGAGTGTGTCATATTGAGGGGATTGGGAGAGAGTGTCATATTGAGGGGAGGGGGAAAGACTGTCATATTGAGGGGAGAGGGAAAGAGTGTCATATTGAGAGGAGGGGGAGAGAGTGTCATATTGAGGGGAGGGGAGAGTGTCATATTGAGGAGAGGGGTAGAGAGTGTCATATTGAGGGGAGGGGGAGAGAGTGTCATATTGAGGGAGGGGGAGAGCGTGTCATATTTAGGGGAGGGGGAGAGTGTCATATTGAGGGGAGGGAGAGAGAGTGTCATATTGAGGATAGGGGGAGAGAGTGTCATATTGAGGGGAGGGGGAGAGTGTCATATTGAGGGGAGGGGGAGAGTGTGTCATATTGAGGGGAGGGAGAGAGTGTCATATTGAGGGGAGGGGGAGAGAGTCATTTTGAGAGGAGGGGGAGAGGGTGTGATTTAGGGGAGGGGGACAGTGTGTCATATTGAGGGGAGAGAGAGAATGTCATATTGAGGGGAGGGAGAGAGAGTGTCATATTGAGGGGAGGGGGAGAGAGTGTCATATTGAGGGGAGGGGGAGAGTGAAATATGGAGGGAGTTGGAGAGTGTCATATTGAGGGGAGGGGGAGAGTGTCATATTGAGGGGAGGGGGAGAGAGTCATATTGAGAGGAGGGGGAGAGGGTGTGATTTATGGGAGGGGGAGGAGTGTCATATTGAGAGGAGGGAGAGAGAGTGTCATATTGAGGGGAGGGGGATAGTGTCATATTGAGGGGAGGGGGAGAGTGTGTCATATTGAGGGTAGGGGGAGAGAGTGTCATATTGAGGGGAGGGGGAGAGTGTGTCATATGAGGGGAGGGGGAGAATGTGTCATATTGAGGGGAGGGGGTGAGTGTCATATTGAGGGGAGGGGGAGAGTGTGTCATATTGAGGGGAGGGGGAGAGTGTGTCATATTGAGGGGAGGGGAGAGAGTGTCATATTGAGGGGAGGGGGAAAGACTGTCATATTGAGGGGAGAGGGAAAGAGTGTCATATTGAGAGGAGGGGGAGAGGGTGTGATTTATGGGAGGGGGAGGAGTGTCATATTGAGAGGAGGGAGAGAGAGTGTCATATTGAGGGGAGGGGGATAGTGTCATATTGAGGGGAGGGGGAGAGTGTGTCATATTGAGGGGAGGGGGAGAGTGTGTCATATTGAGGGGAGGGGGAGAGTGTGTCATATTGAGGGGAGGGGGAGAGTGTGTCATATTGAGGGGAGGGGGTGAGTGTCATATTGAGGGGAGGGGGAGAGTGTGTCATATTGAGGGGAGGGGGAGAGTGTGTCATATTGAGGGGAGGGGAGAGTGTGTCATATTGAGGGGATTGGGAGAGAGTGTCATATTGAGGGGAGGGGGAAAGACTGTCATATTGAGGGGAGAGGGAAAGAGTGTCATATTGAGAGGAGGGGGAGAGAGTGTCATATTGAGGGGAGGGGGAGAGTGTGTCATCTTGAGGGGAGGGGAGAGTGTCATATTGAGGAGAGGGGGAGAGAGTGTCATATTGAGGGGAGGGGGAGAGAGTGTCATATTGAGGGGAGGGGGAGAGCGTGTCATATTTAGGGGAGGGGGAGAGTGTCATATAGAGGGGAGGGAGAGAGAGTGTCATATTGAGGATAGGGGGAGAGAGTGTCATATTGAGGGGAGGGGGAGAGTGTCATATTGAGGGGAGGGGGAGAGTGTGTCATATTGAGGGGAGGGGGACAGTGTCATATTGAGGGGAGGGGGAGAGTGTGTCATATTGAGGGGAGGGGGAGAGTGTGTCATATTGAGGGGAGGGGGAGAGTGTGTCATATTGAGGGGAGGGGGAGAGTGTCATATTGAGGGGAGGGGAGAGTGTGTCATATTGAGGGGAGGGGAAGAGTGTGTCATTTTGAGGGGAGGGGAGAGTGTGTCATATTGAGGGGATTGGGAGAGAGTGTCATATTGAGGGGAGGGGGAAATAGTGTCATATTGAGGGGAGGGGGAAAGAGTGTCATATTGAGAGGAGGGGGAGAAAGTGTCATATTGAGGGGAGGGGGAGAGCGTGTCATTTAGGGGATGGGGAGAGTGTCATATTGAGGGGAGGGAGAGAGAGTGTCATATTGAGGGGAGGGAGAGAGAGAGAGTGTCATATTGAGGGGAGGGAGAGAGAGAGTGTCATATTGAGGGGAGAGAGAGAATGTCATATTGAGGGGAGGGAGAGAGAGTGTCATATTGAGGGGAGGGGGAGAGAGTGTCATATTGAGGGGAGGGGGAGAGTGTGTCATATTGAGGGGAGGGGGAGAGTGAAATATGGAGGGAGGGGGAGAGTGTCATATTGAGGGGAGGGGGAGAGTGTCATATTGAGGGGAGGGGGAGAGAGTCATATTGAGAGGAGGGGGAGAGGGTGTGATTTATGGGAGGGGGAGAGAGTGTCATATTGAGAGGAGGGAGAGAGAGTGTCATATTGAGGGGAGGGGGAGAGAGTGTCATATTGAGGGGAGGGGGAGAGTGTCATATTGAGGGGAGGGGGAGAGAGTCATATTGAAAGGAGGGGGAGAGGGTGTGATTTAGGGGAGGGGGAGAGAGTCTTATATTGAGGGAAGAGAGACATGGGGGGGATGCTGACTTGTGGGGGGATGCTGACATGGGATGCTGACTTGGGGGGGGGGCTGCTGACATGGAATGGGCTTGGGGGATGTGGAGGGGGTATTGTGTGTTTGATGTGGAGGGGTTTATTGTGTGGGTGAGGGGGGAGATGTGGGTGTGAGAGATAGATGGGGAGTATCGTAAAGGTTGATAGTGAGGGGTTCTGGAGGAGATATGAGGATGATGATGATGATGAGAGGTGCTGGAGGAGAGATGATGATGATGATGATGATGATGATGATGATGATGATGATGATGATGATGATGATGACGATGATGATGATGATGATGATGATGATGATGATGATGATGATGATGATGATGATGATGATGATGATTTAACCCGTGCGGCCCAAATTTTTTTTACTTGGAGCAGTTCGGCTCTTCTCACTTTACAAGTTGGGCAGGCCTGCATTACAGTATGCTCAGCCACACAAACGTTGACCCCGCTGAGGTAGGAAGAGTCCTGCACACACATGCAAGCTACCTGTCTACCTTAGAGGAAAAGATTGTGGGTAGCGAGCAAACCATGCTCTCCCTTCAGGAAGACTTTCGCACCCTTTCTCATGCTTTACAGGAACCGCATTCTCCCTTGTGCCTGCAGTTCCCGATATTCCCATTACTCCAGTTTTGCCCTTCTCTCAGGAACCTCGGTTACCTACCCCCAACTGTTATTTGGGCGACCCTCATGAATGCCGATTTTTTTTAAAATAAATGCTTTATACAATTTGAAATGAATCCTTCACGCTTTACTGCACCCCGCGCCAAGGTGGCGTACATTTTTTCTCTCCTTGTAGATGGTGCCCTAGTCTGGGCCTCTCCCATCTTGGAGCGAAGATCCGACCTCACATAGGATATCGGAGCCTTTGCCCGGGAATTCCGGAAAGTGTTTGATACACCCGGTTGTAAGGTATGTGGGCCCAACAGAAATTCTGTCATTCCTCGGTATAGAGATTGACACGCTGGCGAGGGAATCACGCTTACCCACAGACAAGGTCAGGAAGCTTAGAATGAGCCTAGGTCAGGTCAGGGAGGCCAGGAAGGTGACCCTGAAACAAATGCAGTCATTGCTGGGTCTGCTAAACTTCACCTGCAGAGTAATCCCCATGGGCTGGATGTTTAACCACAGGTTGGAAAGGGCCACTGCGGGGGTAAAAAAGCCCCAACACCATATCCGAATCACCAAGGAGCTTAGGGCAGACCTGGAGGTATGGGGGTTTTTTATCAGGGAGTTTAATGGGAGAAGGCTGTGGGTTACGGACAGTGAGACCAGTGACGCCCTGCAATTATTCACTGACGCATCAGGGGGGAACGGGTTCGGGGCATACTTTAGAGGGGAGTGGTGTGCGGGTCCATAGCCAGCTGACTGGGCAGAGACGGGGCTAACTAAGAACATGGCTTTCCTGGAATTTTTCCCCATCGTAGTAGCGGTAGAGCTATGGGCCAAGGAGTTGGCAAACAAGCATATAATATTCTGGTCAGACAATTTGGGGGTAGTGGAGGCAGTGAACGGCCTATCGGCTACGTCACCACAAGTGATAAGGTCATTGCGCAGGTTGGTCCTGCAGTGCATGCAGGGGAACATAAACTTTAAGGCAAAGCATATCCCCGGGAAGCTTAATGTAATCGCAGACGCACTATCCCACTTTAACTGGCCTGCATTTAGGCGGGCAGCCCCAGAGACGCAGGAAAGAGGTCTGACCTGCCCCAATTATCTGTACCAGCTAGGGCGGAGGGAGTGATGGCCATGGTGCAGCAATCGCTAACCCCCCGCACGTGGAAGACGTATAACAATGCATGGCGGCAATGGTGCAGTTTCAGGAAGGCCTCCAAGCAGAACCCATCAGCTAATCAATTTCTTACTTACCCAGAAGCGGGCGGGCATGTCACGGGCTAAGGCGGGCGGTACACTAGCGGGTATTGCCTTTTTCCTGAAGTTGGGGGGAGGCAGACAGACATCACCAAGGATTTTCTCCTCAGGCGAATACTGATCGGGTGGGGCAGAGGGGAGCACAAGCGGGGAGATAAGAGGGAGCCGGTAACAGTGGAGAGGTTACAGAGCTTGAACAAGGCAGCAGAGTCAGTATGCGTAGGACCGTTCGAAATAAATTTATTTAAAGCGGCTTTCACTTTTGCCTTTTTTGGAGCCTTTAGAGTAGGGGAACTGGTAGCAGCGTCAAAAACTAGCAGGGACACTGGCCTGTTGCTAGGAAATGTGATTATAGGGGAGGAGACAGTAGCATGCCGCATACACAGGTCAAAAACTGACCAAGCAGGGAAAGGGGCCTGGGTGCACCTGAGACGGCACGAGAATAGGAGGGTGTGCCCTGTGAGGGCGGCAAAGCGCTACGCAAGGCAGCGATCGCAACGGGGCGAGGTTTTCCTGACACATAAAGATTCAACTCCCCTAACAAAGTTTCAGTTCAGCAGGATCTTTAAGCGTTGCCTGGAGACAGGAGGCATAGATGACACCAATTTCGGGACCCACTCGTTTCGGATTGGGGCTGCAACGGTAGCCTCCGAGCAGGGGCTGCCTATAGCACAGATTAAGGAACTGGGGAGGTGGAAGTCAAACACCTACAAAGGGTACATTAGGTCCAAGCAAGGGGGTAATTAGATGATCGTGCAGTTTTCTAACATGTTTTCTGTCTTCACAGTGGGCGATGCAGGCGCAGCACGGGAAGTTTGGCTGATCGGTCATTCTTTCATGTTCTGGGCCCAGGAGCGGGCGGCGAGCACGCTGGGTCTGCAGCTGGGAATCCCACGAGAGAGTATGAAAATACGATGGCTGGGTAAGAGAGGGATGCCCTGGAGAGATTTGGTGCCAACCATCACAAGCACGCTAGCAGTCTATGGCAAGAAGCCCCACATGATAATTATCCACCTGGGCGGGAACGACATGGCGGCCACCAAATCTTTAGACTTAATCCCCCAGATACACACCGATTGCGCCAGATTTAAAGCCCTCTGGAGTGACACAGTCATTATTTAGTCGGAGATTATAACCCGGCTGGTATGGAGGGGGGCGCGCAGTTGGGTGGGCATAGAGATGGCAAGGCGAGAAGTTAACAGAGACATCTGTAATTTCATCCTCTCTTGTGGGGGCGGACGGTGAAGCATGGGGAATTCGAAGACAGGGGGTGCAGTTGGCACAGGAAGGACGGGGTGCACCTAACAGATGCGGGCCTGGATATTTTTATTGATAACATGCGCAGGCCTTTGCAAGCGATCAGCAGTCAGGGTTTAGGGTCACAGCTTGGTGTGTGGGGTGAGTCCCCAATAAGTGGCCTTAATGGGTCCTCCGGGTGGCAGAACTGTCTGACCAGTCATCGTAGGGACACCGTAAATACCAGAAATGTGGCTCCACCCGATGCGGATGGGCCACCAGGTAACGGTCCCCCTGAACAGATCGTGGGGGCTGGAGGCGCCGACGCAGGCGGTCGGTCGCTGTACCCCTGGCACCAATCTTAGGTAGCTGGGCTCTATCCTATGTGGGTATGCCCAGACAGCCATGAAAAGGGGGACCTAGGGTGAACGGATGACGGGGCCGTGAGTAAGGGGCGAGAGTGTCCATCACGGCGGAGAGTGTGTCTCCCGGTTGACAGTAGAATAGGGCGGGCAGAGGAGGGCTCCTCCTGCCGGAAGATACCGAGAATAGGGACGACAAAGGACTAAGTTTATGGCTGACAGTTATTTGATAGTATTGTTAAACAATAAAGCTGTGACCATTTTTACTTCCACAAAAAACTGTGTCGTCTAAGTTTGTATGGTGGGGTAGGCAAACCACGCGGTAGGCACTCTAGGCCTTAAAGTGCTCCCATTATTTTGCTGCATGCTGTGATTTTCCTGCAATCTGTAGTTCTTCCTATGATTGGTTCCAAGGTTTCAGGTTTCCCTGTAGTTTGTTTCTCTGTCTGTTATTCCCATGCTTAATTCTAAAGTTTCAGATCTAACTGCAAGTTTTTTCTGTAGTAGTTTCCTGCTGTCTATGATATTTCTATGTCTGATTTCTAAAGATTCATATTTAACTGCAGGTTTCTCTATATGATATCCCTACGCCTGATGTGTAAAGATTCATATTTAACTGCAGGTTTCTCTATATGATATCCCTACACCTGATGTGCAAAGATTCATATTTAACTGCAGGTTTTCTGTCTATCTGATATCCCTACGCCTGATGTCTAAAGATTCATATTTAACTGCAGGTTTTCTGTCTATATGATATCACTACGCCTGATGTCTAAAGATTCATATTTAACTGCAGGTTTTCTGTCTATATGATATCCCTACGCCTGATGTCTAAAGATTCATTTTTAACTGCAGGTTTTCTGTCTATATGATCTCCCTATGCCTGATGTCTAAAGATTCATATTTAACTGCAGGTTTTCTGTCTATATGATATCCCTACGCCTGATGTCTAAAGATTCATATTTAACTGCAGATTTTTTGTCTATATGATATCCCTACGCCTGATGCCTAAAGATTCATATTTAACTGCAGGTTTTCTGTCTATATAATTTCCCTACGCCTGATGTCTAAAGTTTCATATTTAACTGCAGGTTTTCTGTCTATATGATATCCCTACGCCTGATGTCTAAAGATTCATTTTTAACTGCAGGTTTCTTTATATGATATCCCTACGCCTGATGTGCAAAGATTCATATTTAACTGCAGGGTTTCTGTCTATATGATATCTCTACGCCTGATGTCTAAAGATTCATATTTAACTGCAGGTTTTCTGTCTATATGATATCCCTATGCCTGATGTCTAAAGATTCATATTTAACTGCAGGTTTTCTGTCTATATGATATCCCTATGCCTGATTTCTAAAGATTCATATTTAACTGCAGGTTTTCTGTCTATATGATATCCCTACGCCTGATGTCTAAAGATTCATATTTAACTGCAGGTTTTCTGTCTATCTGATATCCCTACGCCTGATGTCTAAAGATTCATATTTAACTGCATGTTTTCTGTCTATATGATATCCCTACGCCTGATGTCTAAAGATTCATATTTAACTGCAGGTTTTCTGTCTATATGATATCCCTACGCCTGATGTCTAAAGATTCATATTTAACTGCAGGTTTTCTGTCTATATGATATCCCTACGCCTGATGTCTAAAGATTAATATTTAACTGCAGGTTTTCTGTCTATATGATCTCCCTACGCCTGATGTCTAAAGATTCATATTTAAGTGCAGGTTTTCTGTCTATATGATATCCCTATGCCTGATGTCTAAAGATTCATATTTAACTGCAGGTTTTTTGTCTATATGATATCCCTACGCCTGATGCCTAAAGATTCATATTTAACTGCAGGTTTTCTGTCTATATGATATCCCTACGCCTGATGTCTAAAGATTCATATTTAACTGCAGGTTTTCTGTCTATATGATATCCCTACGCCTGATGTCTAAAGATTCATATTTAACTGCAGGTTTTCTGTCTATATGATATCCCTACGCCTGATGTCTAAAGATTCATATTTAACTGCAGGTTTTCTGTCTATATGATATCCCTACGCCTGATGCCTAAAGATTCATATTTAACTGCAGGTTTTCTGTCTATATGATTTCCCTACGCCTGATGTCTAAAGTTTCATATTTAACTGCAGGTTTTCTGTCTATATGATATCCCTACGCCTGATGTCTAAAGATTCATTTTTAACTGCAGGTTTCTCTATATGATATCCCTACGCCTGATGTGCAAAGATTCATATTTAACTGCAGGGTTTCTGTCTATATGATATCTCTACGCCTGATGTCTAAAGATTCATATTTAACTGCAGGTTTTCTGTCTATATGATATCCCTATGCCTGATGTCTAAAGATTCATATTTAACTGCAGGTTTTCTGTCTATATGATATCCCTACGCCTGATTTCTAAAGATTCATATTTAACTGCAGGTTTTCTGTCTATATGATATCCCTACGCCTGATGTCTAAAGATTCATATTTAACTGCAGGTTTTCTGTCTATATGATATCCCTACGCCTGATGTCTAAAGATTCATTTTTAACTGCATGTTTTCTGTCTATATGATATCCCTACGCCTGATGTCTAAAGATTCATATTTAACTGCAGGTTTTCTGTCTATCTGATATCCCTACGCCTGATGTCTAAAGATTCATATTTAACTGCATGTTTTCTGTCTATATGATATCCCTACGCCTGATGTCTAAAGATTCATATTTAACTGCAGGTTTTCTGTCTATATGATATCCCTACGCCTGATGTCTAAAGATTCATATTTAACTGCAGGTTTTCTGTCTATATGATATCCCTATGCCTGATGTCTAAAGATTCATATTTAACTGCAGGTTTTCTGTCTATATGATATCCCTACGCCTGATTTCTAAAGATTCATATTTAACTGCAGGTTTTCTGTCTATATGATCTCCCTACGCCTGATGTCTAAAGATTCATATTTAACTGCAGGTTTTCTGTCTATATGATATCCCTACGCCTGATGTCTAAAGATTCATATTTAACTGCAGGTTTTTTGTCTATATGATATCCCTACGCCTGATGCCTAAAGATTCATATTTAACTGCAGGTTTTCTGTCTATATGATATCCCTACGCCTGATGTCTAAAGTTTCATATTTAACTGCAGGTTTTCTGTCTATATGATATCCCTACGCCTGATGTCTAAAGATTCATATTTAACTGCAGGTTTTCTGTCTATATGATATCCCTACGCCTGATGTCTAAAGATTCATATTTAACTGCAGGTTTTCTGTCTATATGATATCCCTACGCCTGATGTCTAAAGATTCATATTTAACTGCAGGTTTTCTGTCTATATGATTTCCCTACGCCTGATGTCTAAAGATTCATATTTAACTGCAGGTTTTCTGTCTATATGATATCCCTACGCCTGATGTCTAAAGTTTCATATTTAACTGCAGGTTTTCTGTCTATATGATATCCCTACGCCTGATGTCTAAAGTTTCAGATATAACTACAGGTTTCTCTGTTTATGTTTTTTCCTTGTTTTTATGATACCTCTGTGACTGATGCAAAGGTCTCAAAAGGTCAGCTCTCCTATCTTGTGTCTCTCTGTGTCTAATATTCCTGTTGTTCATTCTAATGCTTCTGCTTTAAAGACACATTACCGCTTTACTGGTTTCTTGGGAAGTTTGGTTTCCCTACAGTATGTCCAAATTTATGGCTCCCACTCTGAAAACAGTCTTGAGCAGTAAATGTGAACACAGTACCACCGATTCTTCAGAACTTCTCAAAGCAAGGAAGAAGAAGAAAAAGAAAGGAGGTATTTCTGTGGAAGTTGCAGAAGGAATTAAGGATGAACCTTTAACATCAGAGTCTGCACTTGATGAAAGAGATATGCTGCAGCTTAAGGCAACTCACAGACTTTTCCCAAGAACAGTGGAAGAAAAGAAAGAAGTATTTAATCAAGGAAAAGATGCCCTAACTCAGACACTTCAATCTGCACGAAAAGAGATTGATTGTCTTCATGGACGTTTAGGTAAAGCGCAAGAAGCCAAGGCTGCACTACAAAGATGTCTATCCTCAGCAATTGCTAAGTGTGTTCTCCAGGAAAAAGAAAAGCACCAGTTGGAGAGTGACCTGGATGTCATGTCAGGTGAGCTGGAGATGGCATATGCTGATGCTGCTGAGGATCAGCGCCTCGCTTCTAAAAGTAACGAATTCCTGGAAATCTCTATGAAGGAAATTGACAGGCTTAATACAGAGCTTAAAGTCTCCCAGGAGGAGATTTGCTACTTTAAAACAGAGATACTTTCTGTGAGAGAGATCTTCGAAGGGTTAAATAGCAGTTTTGAAACTGTAACCCAAGAGTGCAAGAATCTCTATGTCCAAGTCAGTGAAGGAGATAAGAAACTCCATGAATTAGGAGAGGAGAAGAAACAGTTAGCCCAGGAAAAGTTAGACGTGCAGACAGCACTTCAGAATGCAGAGAGAGTGCTGCAAGAAGAACGTGTCTCGCTGGAGCATCACACACAAGCAGAAAATATGCTGCAGAGTCAGCTGCAAGAACTGCGTACACATCTGCAGGACACGAGGGAGAAATGGGTGAATGCTGAGGAAAAGCAGCGAGTTCTGCGGGAAGAAAGTTTCCAGACTGCCTACAAAGTAAAGATGCTGCAAGAGTATTTAAGTACCCAGTGTGTCCCCAAAGAGCAGCATGAGGAGCTGAAGGCCACACTGAGCATAACCAGAGCCTCTCTGGAGGAGGAGCTTAGAGCCCAGGTAACCCTGTATGAGAGGGAGCACAAAGCGGTCCAGAAACTGAAGCAGGACTTGGAGGAGCAGAGACACTGCTCCATCCCTAACAGCCAGTACACCCAAGAGAAAGAGACCTGGAAAAGACAAGCTGCTGAGACCATAGCAAAGGAATTTGCAGAGCTCCAAGATGTGATGAGGGATGCATGGAAGCGAGCTCAAAATGATCACCGTGAAGAGATGAAAGCCCTGAGAAGAGAATTGCAGGATGCACTTAACCAGGGATCTCTCACTGAGGAGTGGAAATTGCAACAACACCTAAAAATGAAAGAGCTAAAGCTGACAGCTGAACACACATCACAGCATCTCACAGCGCTGCAGGCGCAGATCACTGAGCTCAAGACACAGCTTGCCAAAAAAGAGGGAGGAGGTGTCCGTCAAGTGGCTGGCCTGACACTGCACTATGAGGTCAAGATGGCTGATGCCTGTAAAGTGTTGAATCACACAGCCCATGAGAAGGCCCAGCTGCAGCTGGAGCTGCACAAGGTCTGGGAAGAGTACCGGCAGCCACAGGTCAGAAATAAAGAAATAGAAACACATTTAAGCCTTGTTCTAAGTCAGCAGGGATATATGGAGTCACGACTCAACTCCAAAGAAGCTGAACTGACAACTGCTTTGAATGGGAAAAGAAGTGCAGAAGGACAGCTTCAAGAGCTAAAAACTGAAATAGCTGGTCTTTCATTGGGTGATGCCCACGTTCTAGATGTCTCTGTCCCTGCATTTGGGTTGAATGCACCCATTTGGAGGTTCCTTGCAGCACCCAATGTATCTGTTGCTCCTGTGATTAGGATAAATGCACCTCTCACAGATTTCCCATCAGCACTTGACGTACACACTAAGTTGGCCTTCCATCAAGGTTTCCCTGAAGAGCCTGAAGGGTTGCCCGGAGTAGTTGCTGATTCCTATGTTCCTGCGAAACATGGAGTGTTGTCCGAAGGCCATCATGAGTCGGCTTTCCATCAGGGACACCCTGCTAAACCTGGAGGGTTGTCAGGAGGATCTACTGACTCCTCTGCTCCTGCTGTGAAGACACGCGCACGTGCTTCCGTTTATCTACGAATATCTGATGCGTCCTCTGCTGAGCCTGTGACCTACTCTGCAAAGTCAAGCTTACTGCTCACAGATTTTCTGGCGTTTGGGTTGATGCATCCTGGCATTAAACTGTTCCGAGAGAGAATTGAATTCCTCTGTCGGCTTTCTGATGGACTTTTTCAGTCTGTACCTGTGGAGTACCCTCTGCCAGCTTACAAACCACCAGAGGTGGGTCACCTGGAGTCCACTTTTCATCAAGGCCTCCGGGAAGAGCCTGGAGGATCGTCCAGAGAACGCTCTCGAGAGGGGGGGAGTAACGTCAGGGTCGCCTAGACCTCCTGCCTAGCCATAGTTCTTCTTTGTCCACCGGGTGTGCTGCTGCCTTCTGTGTGCTCTAGGGTTCCTCTGTCTGTCTTCTTGTTGCTCCTGTCTCTGTCCTTTTTATAGCTTCCACTTCCTGGTTGATTCATTTGCCTTTGTTTTGAGTCAGACTCCTATGCAAATGCTTCTGTCTCTGATCCTGATCTGTTCCTGTACCAGTCCTGTATTTGATTCTGTTCATAGTAAAGGCCCTTGCTGGTAATCTGGCTTGTCCCTGTTTGTTCCCCGGTCTCAGTCCCTGCTCCCCGGTCTCAGTCCCTGCTCCCCGTTCTCAGTCCCTGCTCCCCGTTCTCAGTCCCTGCTCCTCGTTCTCAGTCCCTGCTCCCCGTTCTCAGTCCCTGCTCCCAGACCTGTTCCTGCTCCCCTGTCCTGTTCCAGCATCCTTGTTGCCGACCTCTGCTTGTTACCTGACTACGCTATCTGCCACCTGCCTCGGACCCCTGCTTGTTACCTGACTACGCTATCTGCCGCCTGCCTCGGACCTCTGATTGTGACCCCTACTACGCTCCTGTTGTTCCGGCCACCGAGATCCTACCCGCTACAGGAGTCTCCCGTGACAAACTCTTTGGCGAATGTGTTATAAGCCCTTGAGCCCCTACACAGCAGACCACATCTCAAGGGTACCTAACACTAATATACATTCTTAATAGCCTGTGCATTATCAGGAAGAATGATTTATAATAAATCTGTCAAAATAAGTTGCATAGTTCTAAGTCTGATTGAACCTGTACATTACCAGGAAAAGCACTCTGTATTAGATTTGTCACAATCAAACTGCAAGCAAGCAAGTACCCCTGAGAGTGGGAGATGCAATGGAGTGAGCTTTTATCCATTTGAAAGTGGGAGGGGGTGAGTTCAAACTAGGGAGGAGGAGCAACCCTCGAATCATCTAAGACCAGCTCAAAAAGGATTGTAAAACATACAGGACACCTACAAGCTCATATTGAACCCCCAAAATAACCACAACATATATATAAGCGTATAAGTGTCACACAGGAGTGCTACTGAGCATGGCAATATATATTTAAAACCAGAGACAGAACATGAAACACAGACAGAGCTTAATGCTACATCCAATGAAACTTATGCACGGTACAGTGCCTAAATATATATATATATATATATATATATATATATATATATATCTCTTTTGAATAAAATTGTCTTTTAGTTTAACTCTTAAGGGCTTACAACACTTTGGCCAAAGAGTTAAACTAAAAGACCATTTAAGCGGATCCGAGTTATTGCAGATCGCGCTAAAACGGGGTTGAGCTGCATATATATAATATATATGGAGATACTACTAATTCTCTCTCCCTCTCCCCCTCCACCTTCCTTTATCTTTCTCTCACTCACAAAAATGTGGAATGGCCTTTTCAAAACTGATCCTTACTGATTTCCGCAGACAAAGAACCGGCGATCCAAATCAAATCCATGTATGTATGTATGTATATGTATGTGTGTATACATATACATACACACACACACACACGTCGACAAATCAACCAAAAATCTACTAGCCCCATAGCCCTGCCCCCAGCCCCCCTTTTAAAAAAAGAAATTGAATACATTCCTAGTAAGGACTAATAGCAAGATTCGTTTTTGACATAACAGTTTGTTTATTGTATTACAGATGCAGCGGCCGTTATTTGGACATTTCACGGAGCCTTTTTCGTGTGCTCTGCTGTAGTCCATGCGGCATTCACGCGGCAAATCACACCAGGCACACGTGTTTATCGCGGTTGCTTTGTTTGAATTTCATGGATTCTTTTTCTGGGTGCAATTCTTCATGCATCCGTGGCAGAAATGAATGAATTGTAACGTGTACTGTACTGTGCTACAGTACTGTGTCAATTTCAGTTGTTTAAAAACCAGAACACTAAAATGCCAGTTTCTGCACTCGCGTCTTAAGGTGGTAAAGTTGGAAGAAATCACGTGCCATGACATGGGTATGTCGAGGTATACAACGCGTGTAATATTCGAATAACGGCCGCTGCATCTGTACATTTATACTTTACTACAATTAGTCCTTATTACATAGGTGTGTGTGTGTGTGTGTGTGTGTGTGTGTGTGTGTGTGTGTGTGTGTGTGTGTGTGTGTGTGTGTGTGTGTGTGTATGTCGGATATAGATAAAAAAAAGCCACGTGTGAATGACTAGTTTCCTGAACCCCTTAACCAGTGCCTGGATTCCCCAATTCACAATATCTAAAGCAGCAATCCCGCACTCACAAACATCACAGAATTGAAAGAAACACGTGAGCATGGAGCACTCGGTACACGGAGTCCACCTACTAAGGTACCGGCTCATGCCATGCATGGTGGAACCCCCCGTTCTAACACCTGTCACACTGCTGGGACCTCATTGAAAGTGGGGAAGTGCACAGAGCACCAGGTAAACAGAAACCATTTACACAGGCACCGGTCCCTACTACACGTGGTGAAGCACCTGGAGGATTACCTTATACACTGCTGGGAACCCACAGTCTTCCTGGTTGGCGATGAAGCATTCTCTCATACATGCTTTCAATTATGTGATGTTTGTGAGTGCGCAATTTATATATTTTTACCAGTCCATAAATATTTTGATACCTACTACACTATGAGTGTGTAATGCCTGTATGCCCGCAGACCTGGCTTGTCCCCAGTACTGAGGTGGGTAAGGGTATAACACGCACCCACAGCAGTGAGGGCATGCCCGGAGTGTGGTAAGTTGCGTTGCCGGGACTGGTGAGAAAAGGGTTAACGATATACTTGCTGAGTCCGGGGTGCCAGAAGTCGGAGGGTTAATGTCCAAGAGCCTAGGGTCAGGGGCAGGAGAAAGCAGCGTAGTGAGGTCCAAAGCAGAGTCCAGGAGTAGAGAGGTACACGTAGTTAAGCCGAGCCGAGATCAATCCAAGGGAATCCAAACAGAGGCAGGGACAGGAACAAGGAACTGAAACAGAGAGCTTGGCAAAGTCACTGCACACAGGAGCCACAGAGAAGCTATGCTGAGCGACGATGGAGAGGACAGACTGGGGTTATAAGGCAGGAGGACCAATGGTAGCAAGGGGTGGAGCGGAGGCCTGGCTGAGTGGTTGCAGTGATAGGTCCAGGTAAGCAGGAAGGGAGACAGGGTAGTGATACCTGGTAATAGCCTGCAGCCGATGAGGGGCGGCGCCAGCAGCACGGGAGGGCAGGTAAGAGGATCAGGTGCACGCGCCTTCTGTAAGGCTGCCATGCGCGCGCCCCAATCGCGTGCATGCAGATGTGGCGTCCGCCGCGGAGGAACGGCTTGGCGTGGAGGAGGTAAGCTGTAGAGGGAGAGGGGAAACAGGGCAGGAAGCTGCCGTGGGGCTAGAGGTGACGGGGACCCGCTGAGAGGCGCGTGTCCCCCGATCCGTTACAGAGTGCTGTTTTTTTGCTTTTTCCATAGATACCATTAAGGGATTGGTGGTCCCCTGATACAGGCTGCAAAGACTCTGAAGGACAGTGTGGGATTGGACTATCATTTGTACTGTATTGTTTTATCTTATTATTTTTCATGATTATTGTATAAATTGCTTTTTATGTATATTTTTATAGCACATATCGACTCCTACACGTATGGTCAATATTCCAAATTCAATACAATAATTGAGTCACTAGGGGACTGATAGGCGCCACTATCATTTGTTTTTTGTGTATATATATATATATATATATATATATATATATATATATATATACAGTGGTTGACACATCACCCAAAAATCTACTCGCCACCTAGTCCCGCCCCCAATCCCGCCCTGCTTGGTGTCGGCCATGAGGAGGTCGCCACGGGGTCAAATCCAGTCGCAACGGGCCTGTATTTTAATGGATTTGTCAAACACTGTATATATATATATATATATATATATATATATACATATATATATATATATATATATATATATATATATATATATATATATATATATATATATATATATATATATATATATATATTATTAAGGTTATGGTGGGTAAAAAAAAAGTGACAAAAACCCTCCGCAGTAAAGCATAAAGCAACTGTAAATATTACTGTATATGCAAATGCTGTACTGTAATATATATATATATATACAGTAAGGGTAACCATGCAAATAAAGGTTAAGCCCATTTTGGTTACCCTTGATCTGTGTATTAGAGTCCAAGAGAGCTAGCTCTTGGGCCCAGTAACATTGTACCATGCCAATATATTTTATAGAACGAAAAGCAAAGCTGGGGCGCTCCCTACCTTACTGTATGTGGCGTGTAAAAGTATAACACCTGTGGGCTAGTGTAGAAACCAAAGAAGTAAGTATATACTAGCCCTTGTCGCAGTTCTGCAGCTTGATTAAAAAGAAGATGAAACCCAGGATCTTCTTATAGCGGCGATGGATGCGATGTGGCGGTCAGCGCAAGATGTTGATCTCAGAAAATAAAGAGATAGTAAAAACACAGACAATTAGTGTATGTATTAAATGGACACAGTATGTCCTCTTGTACAAGAGTGGAAGAAATGGCAGAGCCTGGATTAGTTACGATAAAAGAATTTATTACAGCAATAAAGATAAAACTTTGGAGCACTCACACACAATGAAACTGCCCAAAGCCAGCCGCAGGTCTATCCGGTAGACCCTTTCCTTCCCGATGAACTCCCACGGGCGCGTCCGACAGCGGGATCGGTGTCGGGGGATCTTGCCGGAAGTCCGGCGGCTGCCTGGGTCCTACACACAACGAGCACCGGCAGGGAACTACGCGTTTCGCAAATGATGCTTCGTCAGGCTCTGCCCATTTCTTGTTATATGGGCACCTGGGAGAGGAGCTATCCACACCTTGTCTCCATTGTGAGATACTGAGAAGGAGACGTGACTGATCACAACAAGACTGACAGCACTTACTCACTGAGGGAAGGGGCTCACACAAGGCTGTGTGAGTTGTTCTTCCATTTTTTATATCCCCTACTGCTGGAGAATTCATATGCAGTTGCTCATCCCACCATTCGCCTCTGAGGGAAGGGTCTCACATTAGGCCGTGTGAGTCACTGAGATATATGATTATTGTTCCACTACTTTATATTGTCATATTTCAAGTCAATATCTCTTACCCCCTCCTCCTCTCCCACATCCCTCCCCACCCTCCCTCCCCCCTTCCACTCTTGTACAAGAGGACATACACTGGCGACACACTTTATTTGAGCTCGGCTAGTCCCACGAATTCGGGTATACCCGGGTGTATTGAGGTTTGTGACTGTTTTCTGCCCGAGTGCATTGAGGTATTTTCCAGGCAGGGATTGAAGCATTTTATTCCCGCTGGCTGCAATACTGCACAGTATATATATATATACTGCATTACAATTCATAAATTTATGCCATCTGGTAGACACACGAAGCATTGCAGCCTATTAAATCCTAATCATTATCATTTAACAGATCAGCCGCCCGTCAGCCAGGCATGAACCCAGGCTGGGAAGGCAAACACAACGGGGCTTGTCATAGGTGAGGAGCGGCGCATTCCAGGTATCTGCCAGGTACATACTGGGTATTTGCTCGAATAAAGTGTGTCGGTGCAGTACTGTGTCCATTTAAAACATACACTAATTGTCTGTGTTTTTACTATCTCTTTATTTTCTGAGATCAACATCTTGCGCTGACCGCCACATCGCATCCAATATATTTTATATAATAAAACTATTTTTCGTGTTTTTCCCTCTCTGGGCATGTTAGCAAGCAGGGATTGCTAGGGTATGAGTTTCAAGGGGGGTTTGTGGAGCAACGTTGATAGAATGTGCCTAGGAGGTTGGGGTCTGGAGTTGTCGGTTCCCACATAAATGTACCTGAATACATGTAATCACATTGTCCCGGCAATATCTCCCTTTGAAAATGCAACCGTGACTCACAATTAGGGTACCCTGCTGCACTCAGCCCAGAAAGGAGAATGGGGCACAGGGATAAAACATCTATTTATGTAGCTGAGGGAACACCTAGGTAAAGGGGGGTACCCCAGCTATTGCCCAGGTGACCCACAACTAGTATAGGGTTTGTGGGTACCCCAACCATATAAGGTTGAGGGGGGACTCTGAGAGTCCAGGCTGAGTCCAAGAGAAAGTGTGTGGGGAATAAGGCAGATAGAAATAAAACTACAACATTTCCCGTTTCTGTCCCCTATTCCCCAAGACTCAGAAGTATAGTGAAATATACTTTAATAAATGTAATGTGTTCTTTACATTCGGTACTGATGTCCAAACAGACTGCCCGAGCTAACCCATATGCACCATTAAGTCTGCTGGACATCGGAGTTCAAAGAAGTCAGAGGATGCCAGAGGTGAGAATAGCGTTTGGTCAGTGGTGAAAGGCGGAGGACCAGGTCTGGAGATCAATGGCAGCCGCCCGGGCTACCACTTCCTCTGCCAGACCTGGTGGAGCCTGTCCCAGCAGGTGGCATTGAGATAGCCAGGGAGAATTGTGACAAACTTGTGCATGAAGAGAATATAGCTGTAGCGTGTGGAACTTTATGCCAATTTGGGTTCCAGGAGATTCCGGGCTAAGTCCTGGTCAGGGTAAAACTCTTCTATGGAGTTCCCTGCATATAAGAAAGTCTTGTTTTCAACCCCAGTCCCAAAGTAAGTGTGTATTTGTTTCTGTATTTTGTGTATCATTGTGTGTAAGCGAATTTATGCGAAAAAACTACAATTTATTTCATTACCTTGTTTTGCTCAATGTATGATCCTGGTAAAAGGTGTAAATAACCTGGTCTCCTCTGAATATATATAGCTTTAATGATTGTGAGCATTATACACATTTCAATCAGCTGAGACATGTGTGCGATTGTGCATGTGTTTAAGTTGCGCAAGTAAATGTTTGAGATATGAGTAAATGTTGACCAAAGACTTCAGCTGAAATAAAAAATAAAACAAATCACAACACCTCAACTTGGATTTGCACCAGATCTTTGAAGTGTCAAGTACGTATAATAAACCCCTTTGTAAATTTGTTACTTTATTTTATATTTTTACTGTGCATATAAAACTCATTTCATTGTAAATACCTGCCAAAGTTAAAAGGGACAAGTTAATATGTTTGCAATTCTGTACAGTTGGTGGGGCAGAAATATGAAAAACATGGAAAATAAAGGGAAGAAACCATAACTATCAATAGTAGTAGAAAGTTAATACAAAGCCATTGTGGCCCACTTAAGTGCACAGCACAGTTGCAATGTTAATCTTACCTTGGCTGCAAATTGTAAGTGGTATTGTACTATGGTTGCAAACTGTTGCAATCTTTAAATGACCCCATTGTATTTTTAAGTGAATTAATGTTAAAACAAAATAGAAGTGGATCAAGTCAATTGTTTTTATTTGGAATCCCCGTAGACTGCTGACTGGAGCACAGACAGGACCAATGAACCTTCACATTTCATTTATTATTTAAAGCTACTCAATCAGCAAGGCACTTGTACAAGTTTCCTTTCTCAGTATTAATTTGTATCCTTTATATTTGACTAGGGTGACACAGGAAGCTACATTATATTTCATTCATCCCTTGTTGTTTCAAACTTTCAGTTTGTCAAGAAAAATAATTTCTTAATCCCAATCCCTGATTTATATTTTAATGTTGAAATAAATATATGAAGTAAAGGCATTTACTGTACATTGCATAGAAGTACTGTAGGACATTGATATATAGTGACAGGGTGCTTGAAATACAAACCTAACTGCCATTTTATACTGTATAGCACATTTATGTATCCTTTTTCAAGCACTTGTTTCCAAAATACAATATTATGTAGTTGCATTATAGCAATCTGCAATATGGTACATATTTTTCAATCTTTGCATTTAACATATAATAACAACCAATCTATTTTTTTTTTTTTTTTTTTAGGAAAAACATGTAAAAACTGAATGCTCTTTAAGTTTACATAATGCTGTATTTTCTTTTCCTGATTTCTTCTACATGAGACACCTTCCAGCCCAATCAATTATTTTAAAAATACGTCATTAGATTTCGGCCACACGGATTGTATGGAATCCATCGACTGATTCAACTTAAATCTGAATCCGCAGACAAACTGTATATTGAATCTGAATTCGATTCTTAATCAGATTCCGACAGAATCCGAAAGAATCCAAAGCTCATAGAATCCATATCTGAAAGAATCTGAAAAGAAATACTGCCCCTTCCACTTCCTGGAAGGAAAGAGAGAAGGTGTGCTGCTGGGGCTTGGGAAGGGAGAGAAACATAGATGTTATTGTATTGCATGGTACCAAAAATCTGTGGTATACTTTGTTACATATTTTTTTTCTTGTTGTTTTGTATTATGTTACATATTCTAGTTTTTTTTTCTCTTTAGTATGTATTGTGATGGCAGCCAGGGCATGAGGGGCTCTGCCCATTCCCCTCCTGCGAGACTGAGGAGGACTAATGTTTCCACCTTACTCTCAATTGGCAGTGTGGGCGGACCAGCAAGGGCAGCAGTAGGTGTACCAGTGTACAGTGGCTGCTGCAACACCGGTTGTGAGTATACCTCAGGAACTGGCTGCTCCTGCGGCTGTTCAGCCTGTGCCAGGGGAACAGGTTGTGTTGGTGAGTAGCCCTGTTTTAGAGGAAGCAGGTAGTAGTGAGGATTTGCTGTCTATTGACTATGTGTTGGAGAGTGAGTTTTTGTTAGGGCCACCTTTGTCAGCAGCTACAGTATTTTCCAGTGTCATTGGCCTCAGGTGATTCACCACCGCAACCTACCGAAGGAGGCCATGATGGTGTTGGATGCTACACAATCCCTAACTACCATTCCCATCTTCAACAAATAACAACAAATAAATCATTTATTTGGTTTTGTGGCTTCTGTGGCTGCAGGGCCATGTGGCGTGATGTCACACATGTCAAATGACGCAGCGGGTCACATGCTGTCATTTGACAAGGATACCAGGTAGGTGGGGGGGGGGTGAGAGCGGGACACGGAAGACGGGGGCGCAGCTGGAAAAGTTTGCTCTCCCCTGGTTTATAGTATGTCAATGGCCTTTTTTCAAATTAACATGCAATATGCGAAATGGCATTTCCTTCATTCATCAATCATAGATATATTTAATCATTGTTACTTATTACATTTTAACCATGGTTTTGTTTGTGTTTCAAGGCTTAGTTACAATTGCCTTTTTCTTTTTCAAAGATGGTTTTATTGGTTTTCATTCCATTTATGACCATTGACAGAATCAAAAGGTAAATATTGTAATACCATATCAGAATACATTTGGGCAAATACATTCAAAATGTAATGTAAATAAATGAAAATTTTTGCAAATATTTATGTGAATACCTTTGAAGGAAAAGAGAAAGAGAAGAAAATAAATAGAACATTGTTTTATTCCAGAGGGATTACATTTTGAGTGAATGAGAAGAACCTTAAGAAGTCATAAATCGTACAGTGAAGGGGTCAAACAACCTCATGAAAATCTAGCCAAGGAGTGCAAACCGAGAGGAATTTACCCTCTGAATCTCTTTATAGAATGGGTAAGTTCCTCCAGTAGTATCAGGTCCCATATGCTCTGGAGGAGTGAATCTAATGGTGGAGCGGTTTTTTCCCCCCAAAAAGACTGCTAAAATAAATCTGACGGCTGTTAAAAGATTTTTAAGAAGCTTTACATTATTGGATATGATCATCCCGACGGGGGTTCCATAAAATAAAAAGGGATCTAGAGAGGCGTCCATTTACAAAATGTCTGAAAAAAGTGTTTGAGTTTTAATCCAGTATTTGACAATAAAAGGGCATGACCACCAAATGTGTTTTATGGTACCAGTGTCCACAAGACCCGATGTCATAGGATAGATCTTCTTCAGCCTTGAGGTTGTCAAATTCCAATTCATAAGAACTTTATATGTGTTTTCTTGAATATGAGTGGATAAAGAACTCTTTTTAGCTCGTGACCATATCCGTGTCCACATTTCACTGGCTAGTTCCAACTCTAAATCTTCCTCCCAATTAATTAATCTGGTTTGGTAGAGGCATGCGTAAATAAAAGGAGCTTATAGATCGGGGAGTTTCCATGACCCAGTTCAGCATTGTTCCAATAAAATGTCTTGAAGGGAGTCTTTCCCATGAGGACCCTCCCCTCAAATACAACTGCATGTACCTAAATGTCACAATTGTAAGTATCTCCAATGTCCTACTTTATATAGTTTCTATTTAATTTGGAGATCTGGGAAGGAGAGTATTGAACCTATGGAAACCAAGTCCATCACTCTATGTACTGTATGTGTCTCCGTTCTTAGCGGACTCTGTCACGGGAGACCAAGAATTTTAGCAAATTTATACCAGGATCATTCAATAGGCAAAACAGTAGTGAAATAAAATTGGGTTTATTTGGATAAAAACCTCCGAAACACAACGTAAATACAAAAGACAGAAATATACACACTGACTGGGGGCTGGGGGTTGAAATCTAGCCTTTTCTAGGTGCAGGGTGCCCGCTTGCAAGGGCTTAACATGACCGGGACTTTGTCCCGGATGTTCTGGAATGAAATTTGGCAGAAAATCCTGACCGGGACCTTGTCCCGGGCATTATGGAACTGATTTTGGCAAGAAATCCTACGTTCCACTACGATTGATTTGTAGAACTTGGCTGCAAAAGACGGGACTTAGTGTCTGCGAGGCAGACTTTCCTAGCATAAAAACAAAGCCGGTTGCTCTGCTATTTGTTAAAGAGCAACTTTGAAAAGCCCGCCCTATCTTTATCGACACAAGTCACTGGATGGTCTGTTCATTCATCCCACGGGCAGTACTAAGGACTCGGGCCATCCCTTAAGGTTGGAGGAAATGAAATTTCACCAGCAACAAAGGAAAGGGTTCTTTACAGTAAGGGCAGTTAAAATGTGGAATTCATTACCCATGGAGACTGTGATGGCAGATACAATAGATCCATAGATGTGGGGCCACCAGTTCTTCCCTCAGGTGTCCCCCGTGGACCCGGCAGCCGTTTACCCGTGAGAAGCCCGAAGAGACCTCAGGTGGTCTCCAGAGGTCCCCACAGACCAAAAGGAACCAACCCTGTATGTAAAAAAAATAAACATGTCCTATACATTAAATACATCAATCCCCCCACTCCCCATAACGGGGCCTGTATCTCCTGAAGTAGGGGGTCCCCGGACCTGAAACCAATGCGGTTCAGCTCCGGAGACCCCCTGCTCATGTACACTATTATTAAAATGATTTTATTTTGTGTACGATCGCCTGTAACAGCTTTGCATGGAGATGCCAAATCTCCATTCAAATGTTACATGCAACTTTTTTTTCTATCAGCTATAGAACGTGAAGTTTCAGTGCGCTAGCCAGGTGAAAAAAACAACACACACGGTATGGCTGTTTTGAGCCCGTCCGCTAGAAAATGGGCTGAATGGCTTAGTGAATCGCGCCACCGGCTTCACTTTTTATCGGACGGTTTATTTTTTTTCTGCCTGACGGATAATCACGCTGCTTAGTGCATAGGCCCCTATGTCTCCCCGTCTCCTGATCTAACTGTACAAAATTATTGCACTCGTTCATCCACGAAGTATCGTATACGGGCCAGCCCAGGCAGCCATGTGTTTGTTCTACCGAGTGGGCATCAGAACAAGCACTTGCTGCCATGGGATGAACTCTCTTTTTTGGGAATTTTGTTCATACCAAGTCTTCTGCTAAGTCTGAGCATCCGTGTGGTTAATAAACACACAGATAACACAGCAAGCTCTGAGGAACCCCAAAAATTACCACAATATATATATATATATATATATATATATATATATATATATTGTATGTCTTTATTTAAGGAGTGCTACTGGGTGTGGCTAAATGCACTGTGTACAACTCCCCACTCTCCAAATGAAAAAGTCTTTTTTCAAGCAGCTGGTTGGGACAGATCAATTGTGATCATTCTTCCTCTAATTATAGAGGTAACTAAGAATTTTAATCAGTTGGTGTTAGGACTCGTGATATTTGGTCATGCCTTGATGTGTCTCACAGGCTTAAAATGCGTTGGCCAAAGTGTTTAACGAAGTGACCCTTTTTCAAGAGATATTTAGGTATTTCACTGTGTATTTTGTCATTTTGGATGTAGCTCTGGGCTTCTTTTTTGTTGTATACATCCCTGAGGTTAGCCTGTGCTAACCCCATGAGTCGGTCTAGAAGATCTCTGAGAGTTACTACATACTGTAGCACAGAAGCATCAGTAGTAGTAGTCTCCCCTACCCATCCTTCATGGAACTGGTCAAGCGGTCAACGGACCCTGTGACCGTATAGTAGCTCAAAAGTTGAGAACCCAGTGGGCTCTTGTGGTACCTCAAGGTATACAAACAGCAAATGCTGTAAATGAGTCTCCAAATCTCCCTGTTCAGCTTCTACATAGGTTTGCAGCATCTGCATCAGGGTACTATTGAACCTCTCACACAGTCCATTTGTCTGGGGGTAGTAAGGGGTCATGCGGAGGGTTGTCACCCCACATGCCTCCCAGAGACAGTGGAGCAATTTAGACATGAATTGGCTCCCCATTGGCTCTCCTGATCAGTTAGAATCTCGCTTGGGAACCCTACTCTAGAGAAAATCCATATCAGAGCTACTGCCACCTTTTTAGCTTCGATCAAGGACAGTGCCACAGCCTCAGGGTATCAACCACCGTGAGGGTATAGCACTTCCCTGTCCAGCTAGAGACCAGAAGGGGTCCCACAATGTCGATCGCTACCCTCTGGAAAGGTTCACCGATCACCGGTAGTGGTTTCAGGGGAATCCTCACATGGTCACCCGACTTTCCTACCCATTGGCAGACATCACAGGAGTGGCAAAAATCTGCCACTGCCCGCGATGCCACCAGCCAGTAGAAACGCTACAATAGCTGGGATCAAGTGCGAGCGACCCCCTGTTGCCCCTCTAGTGGGATGGAGTGGGCTACCTGCAACAACTGCTGCCTATACTCTCGCTGGGTACCACTAACTGTCTCTTACCAGTCCATACCCTATATGGAGCCCCAGGGGCTGCTCTCTGTACAGGAGCCCACGGTACCAGAGATACCGATCCGACTCACTCTCAGAGGCAGACTCGGATGCCCAAAGTCTCATGCCCTCTAAGCTGGGATTGGACCGCACTGCTTCTCTGAACTGAGTACCCAGCTCTGGACACTCATCCTCAGTCACTGGTCACGGGATGGGGAAACAGGGATGTTGGCAGGAAGGTCAGGACACAATATAGACTCGGTCTTCACAAGACTCTAAGGAATCTGTGGTCCCAAATGCAGGGGGATGGTGATCTCCTCAGTGGGCAGGGGTACCAAACACTCCCCTGCTGGGCAAGTTCCCGACTTTGGCTCATTGTGACTGCAGCCGCAGGAGCATCTTCATTTGAAAAGAGCAGATGAGGTGTCCCGGGTTGTTACCGAGTAGCACCTTAATATCCAACCCTAGCAAAACGACCACATCTCTTATGCCTTGACCAGCACCCCAGTCGAGAAACACCTGGGCGACCTGGATCGACCGAGGTCCCCCATCTGGCATAGTGACCTGCATTCCTGGTCCAGGGAGCAGATCCTCTGGGCTGACCATATTAGGTCGCACCAGAGTAACTGTAGTACTGGAGTCAATCAGGCCGGCTGCCTGGCGATCTCTGATGGTTACTGTTCACAAATACTTCCACCGGACATCATTCGCTTGCAGCCCGGCAGCAGCAACTGGGTGCCCATCTGCCTCCACTGCTCTGCGCCTGTAGAGGGTGTCGGGACTACCACCTGGGTCTGTGCTGAACCCATTGGACAGCTCCTCGCTGCTCCTCAGTTGGTGCCAGTCCAATGGAAGCGACTGGTTTTGCTGCTGGAGTGCATTGCCCGGATAGGGTTGACTGAACGCTGCAAGTCAGGGCAATGGGACTTCAGATGCCCGGTCCGGTTGCACTTTTATGGGCAACTCCAGTGCTCGCGTCTGACTTAGTCTCTGCAGTGTAGACTTCCCTGGCTTAAAAACAAAGCCGGTTGCTCTGCTATTTCAAACAGAGCAACTTTGAAAAGCCCGCCTTAGCTTCATCGACACAAGTCACTGGATGGTCTCATTCTCTGCCTCAGCCATCTCCTTACATACCCTCCAGTAAGCTATGCCTAGCATGGAGGTAGGAGGAGTGACCAATCAGAGCGTGGGAACCCGATTCCGCTAGCAATTGGAAACATGGGCTCGTCTCTTGGCTGACGTCAGAGGAGGGGCATGCCAAGCTGGCTCGGGATGCCCCGTGGGTGGGACATATGACCTTACCAATGGAAAATGCGCCACATTCTGCCACTTCCCCTAGTCAATCCATTGCCACCTACTGGGCAGGCTCCACTAAGTCTGGCAGACCAGAGGATCCTCACCGCTGGGATCTCTGTTCTCCAGACTCAGTTCTCTGCCCTGCCCAGTCCACTAAGCACCCCGACACCTCTCAACATCCCGTCTCCTCTTTGAACTACGGACTCTATGCAGACTTGCTGGCACCTTAAGCAGATGCCCTGGCTGACTGCATAGAGCCTTATAAGAAATGTATAAAAGACAATAAAACACATTTTAATACATGGGGCACCTTGGGGAGACTCATGACTGTAAGGGATATAGGACTGAGATTTCGGGGCTTGAAAACCAGGTGTCTGGGGGACACGGGGCAGCCCCAGTGTAATTCCACCCGTGTACTGGAAAATCATGCCTGCTCACTGGGTAGAATTTAGGTACTACCAATAGCTCCGATCCCCGAACTCCTGCAAACAAAATAAATGCATTCTTACCCAAATATCCCACCTAAAACTTACACACTAAAAGTTTCATGAGTCTGGGTTAAAGGGAACATGAAAGTGGAAAAACAGTGGTCACTTTAACTTTTTCATGTGATGATACCTGGCCCCTTCCTTATAGTGCTAGGTAGCTGCCAGGGACCCACGGGGCCAAAGGGCAACCAGAGGGATTAACCTTTATTGTATAGTCTGGTTAACCTTGTCCATCACACCTCCACCCTAAGATGAAGGCTCCTTGGTAGCCACCACATCCGGTGGCTCCGGAAGCCTGGAAGCTCTGTAGATACGTTGGTCACTGGGGATGTCCTGTTGGGAGAGTCCATCAGCATTGCAGTGCTCACTGCCCTTTTTATGCTGAATTGTAAAGTTAAACTCTTGCAAAGCAAGTCTCCAGCGCAGCAGCTTGCTGTTCTCCCCTGACACCCTCTGTAGCCAACTCAGGGGATTGTGATCTGTGATAACAGTAAAAGCTCTACCATACAGGTAGGGCTGGAGTTTCTTCAGTGCCCACACAATTGTGGCATAAGCCACTTCCCGAGGCAGCAATTTGCGACACAGGTAGACGATCAGGTGTTCTCCCCCATCCTCGCCTACCTGGCTCAGTACAGCACCGACGCCATAGTCTGAGGCATTGGTATGTACCAGGATTCATTTGCTTTAATCGGGTGCTGTCAGGATGGGAGCATTAGCCAGGGCAGACTTCAGAGCCTTGCAAGTGGGAGACGAGACAACCAGAACCGAGAGTTATTTCTGGGTTAAGTAAGCCAGGGGTTTGGCCAGGGTGCTGTACTGTGGCACAAACGTTCTGTAGTAACCAGTGATGCCTAAAAAAGTCATAACCTGCTTCATTATTTGGGGAACTGGGCACTCGATGATTGCCTCTACCTTAGCCAGCTCCGGCTTCACATGCCCCTCCCCCCACTCTATGCCAGAGGTACAGGACCTCTGCCATCCCAACTAGATACTTAGATGTTCTGAGTGTCAGCCCTGTTTCCCTAATCCTTTTCAGCACCACTAATACATGTATTAAATGTGATTCCCATGAGTTACTAAACACAGCAATGTCATCCAGGTATGCCCATGCAAAGCTTTGCATCCCTTCCAGTAATTTATTGACCAGGCGTTGGAAGGTAGCCGGGGCATTCTTCATCCCGAATGGCATAACTAGAAATTCATATAAGCTACTCGGAGTGATGAAAGCTGACTTCTCCTTCGCCTCCTGAGTCAGTGGGATTTGCCAGTACCCCCTGGACAATTCTATGGTTGTCAGACCCCGCAAGCTCTTATAAAAGCTCATCCATGAAGGGCATGGGATAGGCATCTGACACCTTCTGAGCACTGAGCTGCCGGTAGTACAGAGAAAATGGGTGGAAGAGATTAATGATCAACTAAAACTTCCAGCTAATAAGACCAAAATGTGTAAACAAATATAATTGGGAGGTGCATACACTGGCGACACACTTTATTCGAGCTCGGCTAGTCCCACGAATTCGGGTATACCCGGGTGTATTGAGGTTTGTGACTGTTTTCTGCCCGAGTGCATTGAGGTATTTTCCAGCCAGGGATTGAAGCATTTTATTCCCGCTGGCTGCAATACTGCACAGTATATATATATATACTGCATTACAATTCATGAATTTATGCCATCTGGTAGACACGCGAAGCATTGCAGCCTATTAAATCCTAATCATTATCATTTAACAGATCAGCCGCCCGTCAGCCAGGCATGATCCCAGGCTGGGAAGGCAAACGCAACGGGGCTTGTCAGAGGTGAGGAGCGGCGCATTCCAGGTATCTGCCAGGTACATACTGGGTATTTGCTCGAATAAAGTGTGTCGGTGCAGTACGTGAACTGGGGATACAGACAAAACAAAAAAGAAAATACGTTCTTCATGAGGGTGGGTGGCATACTGTAGTACTGTGATTTTTATTTGGGGGTGTGAAGATCAAAACATTATGATGACAGTACTACAGTATGCCACCCACCTCAGAAAGAACGTACATGACTAGTGTGGACTTATAAAGCAACAGTACTGTTTGATTATCATAATATCCATAATTGCTACAGTATGCAAGCCCCTGACGATAACCCCCAAAAATATATTAAATACAAAAATACTGTGACAAGCGCTAAACCTACTATTAACAATATTATACTAAAATAACTAAGCTGCCTGGTAATCTATTGAGACATCTCATATATCTCAAAACATAATCAATAAACACAAAAATAGATACAAAACCTGGCGCATACACTGGCGACACAGTTTATTACACTGCGGCCAGATCCGCAAGCCGGGAGATTTCCCGGCTTGCTAGTGGCCGCCCCTCGGCGTGCCGCGCATCATAGACGCGCGGTCACACGTCTTCGGGAGCCTGCGCCCCCTGCACGCGCGTCCAGGGCTCCCCGATCGCGGGACGGCGGCAGGGGGTTCCGGGGGACCCGGCGGACCCGGCAGCGGTAGGGAGAGCGCCCCGATCGGAGGGCGCTCTTCCGCTGCTTCGGCGCGCGCCCGTCACCCTCGGGCGCGCGCCAGGCTACTGCTGCGGCCAAGAACGGGCAAATGCTCGAATAAACTTGGCCGCAGCAGTATGTGTGTAATGAAAAAGTCCCAAATGAATAAGTGATAAGGTGATAGTTCCAATTTTACAACCTTTTACAAAATTTTACAACCCAAAAATATATACTGTATTTGTAAAACTTGAATTAAAAAATAAAATGTATTTTTTGACCGACCCCCTATTGCAGATCTGAAATTCTTATGAACAGTTCAACAAAGCATTGCACTTCACATACTGTAATGTAATGCAAGGGCATTTCTCTTACCTGTTATTAAAAAAAATGTCAAAATGAGACATACAGCACAGTACAGTACAGCACAGTACAGTACTGTACACGCATGCGCATACCAGTAAAAGAAAAACAGTAGTACTGTTGCAAAGGTTGAAAGCATTGAATAATAAATAATACATACTGTATAGAATAAAAGATATATATTTTTATTTTTGGTGTTTATAAGAAAAGTTGTGATTATGACAGTACTGTACAATGTAAAAAAAAGATTTGAATATTAAAAAAGCAGCATACTGTACAGTATAAGGTTTTCTATAAAGCTCACAATTGTTCTATCAATAAAAATGTCACTGTCACTAAATGTTTGCCTACTTGGCAAACAATGCGCAAGCAACTTTTGAAAAAAGCGATATTGGAGGTCCATTCAAATCCCTTTTTTTGTCTTTTTCCGCTTGATGTCAAAGTTTCTTTTCTGGGGAAAAACAAACAAATATGCTATTATTGCCGATATTGCGCATGCGTCAAGTCGTGTCATTGGAAATTAAAGCAGCCGTTCAAGCAATATCCTACAGTATATATCTGTGTCTGTAGGATGAGAACAAACTTCTGATTGGCTCTGACTCTTCATCCCCACCCTTTCCCTACATTTTTAAGCTGCAGCAGCGTCACGTACTTCAACGGCCAATCAAATCATTCTTCAAAGTGCACTCAACAGAAAAACATCCCCTCAACTCGCATACAGTATTGTATTGATGCACATACTGTACAGTACTGTACAGTACGGTAAAATACGTACAGTATTGTTTAAAAAATAATTTTGTTTTGACACGCAAGCTTGAACTGCAGCTCTAGACTTACAGTAATACTGTCATGTACGGTACAGTTTAGTGTAATACTGTGTAGTACATTACAGTACTCTATATTTACCTTCATTATAAACTTTGCCAAAAGGGAGGTGATGACTCACTGTGACTCCTCAAGTCTGCATTATAGTTGACAGGTGACAGCTGACCTGGTACACTTGTAGTTGACAGCTGATGAAGCTGTAAATCATTTTGGTACTGGTAAATGCAAGCTTGCTGGTACCTGTACGCGAAATCATGCTCAGGCTGGAAATTTTCAAGGTATTCAGGTGGGGACAGGTACAAAGGATGGCCGTCCACCAGGTTATCACTGACGGTCAGACCGGCCGGTGCTGTTGACGGCACATTGCAGGATTGGGATTGATGATTCTTATATGGGTTAAAACCGACCTTTCTTCTTTTGGAATTGCCATGATCAAACATACTGTGAAATTCTGGCATGACACCCAAAATCCGCAAATCTCTCCGGCAGGAGGGGCAATGCAAAAAAAACCTGATCGTTACTTAAGGTTTTTCTTATCGCACGCTTCCACACTTGAACGTCTGGTGAAAACTTGTAAAAATCGTAGTTCGAAATTAAATATTCATATATTTCAGATACAGTCGCCATCTTATCTGCTGCAGCATTTATTGCAGAAAATATTAAAAATGCATAACTACAGTCAGGTTTTTTATATGCCTTTGGTGTAGCCATAATGTCCATTCAGCAATTGTGCGGGGAAAGAATGTAAAAAAAAAGGCACACATTGAGTATTTAAAGCTTTTTATTAAGAACGCCAAATTTGATAACGTCTTCGAAAAATCAAGGTCAATTCACAATGGGCCACTGTAAGTATGTACCAGTATAGATGTGGGTGCTATCTGTTTTAAACACCTGCTTCCTTACATAGTAGCAAAGTATAGCACTGTACCATGCACATTACAATTCAATACAATCCATTAAATTAATTAATTTCTGACACCTGGCGGATACACAAAGAATAGCAACCAAATTATAATTGATTAACTTCTGCCACATGGCGGATATGCGAAGAATTGCATCCAAAGAAACAATAAACCATTAAATTAAACAGATCAACCGCGTGTGGCTGCCCGGTGCCAGATTGCGCGAACGCGGCATGAATAGTGGTCAAAACGCAGAAATACTGAATGGAATACAGCAGTCAACACGAAAACTGATTCGAGATCCATTCGAATAATGGCCGCCCCATCAGTAGGAAAGGGAGACTAAACATGGGGATTGGTGTTAACTTGCACATAAGCGAGAACAAAAACAGCCTTGGTATAAACAACACTACACTAAGCTAGTATGCAACTGGATGTTATGGACCAGAAAGTCCACATATAGATGGCACATATCAAGTTGTAAATGCAGATACACAGTGCCTGTCTATAATTGGAAAGTTGCCAATAAACAGATACACAGCTAGTCTGTTTATACCCCATGAGCCTTTCTATTTGGTCTCTGTGCTCGACTACATACTGTAGCACAGAAGCATCAGCATCAGTAGTTTCCCCTTCCCATCCCTCACTGAATAGGTCAAGTGTCCTCGGACCCTGTGACCATACAGAAGCTCAAAAGGTGAGAAACTGGTGGACTTTTGCTGTACCTCTCAATATGCAAACAGCAAATGCTGTAAATGAGCCTCCCAGTCTCTCTGTTCAGCTTCTACAGAAGCACACACAGTCCGTTTGTCTGGGGGTGGTAAGGGTCAGTACAGAGGGCTGTCACCCCATACATAGCCAAGAGACACTGGAGCAATTCAGACTAACTGTCTCCTCCCCGTCCATACTCTGTCTGGAGCATCCAGAGCTTGCTCTCTGTACAGGAGTCCAAGGTGCCAGTGCACCGATCCAACCCACTCTCAGAGGCAGACTCAGACGTCAGCAGTCTCATGCCCTCTTAGCTGGGATCGAATCATACTGCTTCTCTGAACCGTGCCCCTAGCTCCAGCCACCCATCCTTAGTCAGGGGATGGGGAAACAGGTATGGGGGAAGGTATCTCTGCAGGGACCTCCTGATTCTTTGGTCCCAAATGCAGGGAGCTGGTGATTTTCTAAGTAGGCAGGGGTACCAAATGTTCTTCTGCCTGGGCAAGTGCCTGACTGTGGCTCCTTGTGACTGCAGCCACAGGAGCATTTTCTTCCGCAAAAGAACAGATGAGGTGTTCCAGGTCGTTACCAATTAGCACCTCGGTATCTAACCCCAGCAAAACTCCCACATCTCTCATTCCTCGACCAGCACCACAGTCACCCACCCCCCACGATACCCACCCAGGAGCCTAACCACCCTCCCCGGGGACACTACCCCCTCCCTCCACCCCCATGACCACACATGCAAATGGGCAAAGGCACTAGTAGCCAAAAATGGCTAATAGTCGTTTGCCCATTTGTTTGGAAAACAAAAGAAATACACAATAAAATAACATTGACATAACTGTACAATACATTACACTTGCCAATAAATCCATTATTGTGACTGTGGTAAAGATGCCCACAATATTGGGCATGGATTGCAACAATGTCAATGAATAGGCAACCTAAAAAAAATGAAATGAAAGCAAGCATTTGCCTAAAAAATGCATTGATTGTCAATGTGTTTATACCCTGAATGTGGCATAGATAAACACATTGCCAGTCAATGGGCAACATAAAAATAAAATAATTAAATAAAATACAATCAATGTGTCTTACCTTTGCTGGGATGAAAATTCACCCTCCTCATCCAACTGCGTCACTAAATCTTGCCCCACGATGCAATGATCCTCAACAGCCTGATGCAAAGAAGTCCATGATCCTCACTTGATTACAGAGTAGTCTTCTTTCCTTCCTTTTCTTCTTTCTTCCCTTCTTTGTAATCCAATATGTACAGGAGATGTTTATCCGACGGCTTCTTGGGGTAAAATGAGATATGATGCCTTATGATGTCACATTTGACTGAAAATGGTACACCCCCCAATCCGATTGGAGAATGTACCATGTGAAGGCTTCAATTTTTATAGAGATGAGATGTCATCTTAAAGGGAGGGGAGCCAGCCAATCAGGTGGAATATGCTTCCCTCCCTTTAAGAGGATGTCACTTCAGTAACAACAACAAAATGGAAGCAATCCCATGAAAGACCCACCAATTGGATTGCTGGATATATAATCTGATGTCGTTCCTTAATTGGATTAATGTAACATCATCAAAAAGGGAGGGAGGCATGCTACCTGATTTACTATCTTCCTTCTATTTTGATGACATCACAAGTCATTTTTTGCCAGCAACTGCTATTCACTAAACTCCTATATGCATATCATACTATAAAAACTTGCATTCTTTTGTCGCAACCCAAAGGGTGGCGAGATCAGAGTTGCGATTTTCAAATCAAGGAGTTTTGTATTTTTACTGTATATGATTGTATATGGGGGTCTCCGGGGTCTCCAGAGATGAGCTGCATATTTATTTCAGCTGCAGTGACCCCCAGATTCAATCCTATGTAATCAAAATAAAATTACAGCCAGTTTCATTACATTAGCGACTAACTAATGAAGGGGTAAACTCCTCACACAACTTTCCTGGTAGGTTTAACCACCCACCCTGGGCCAAATACCCCCATTCACCCACCCCCTATACCCCCAATAAAGCAGGTACTAGATGCCAAGGTAATGAAGCTGTTTTAATGTTAATTTTAATAACAGAGTATTGTAGTAGGGATTCTCCTGATATGAACCACATTCATTTCATCCCCGGGGACTCCCTGCTTCCCGAGTTACAGGCCCCGATATGGGGTATTCCCAATGCACTGAACTTATCTAAGTTTAGTGAACAGGCCCCAAAGACCTGCTTTGCAGCCAAAATAACCTGCTGGAGGGGGTAGCCAATGGAATGTGTTCTTTTAAAAGAACACATTCCATCTGTACCAAGGGTGATTTTTAAAAGAGCACCCACAATCAAAGGCAAATTAGCACCTAGTGTATTTAGGAGGGAAAAAGAGCAAAGGATCCAACATTGGCTACCCCCTCCAGTAGGTTTTTTTGGCTGCTTTAGTTGCAAAGCCTGCAAACAGGCAATAAAAGGAGATAGGACAGAGTTTACCTCACATACCACGAACGAAAATTTTAAAATCAAACACCTCATCACATGTCGGACGGAATATGTGGTATACCTGCTTGCGTGTCCGTGTGGCCTCCAATACGTGGGCCGTACATCTAGACCTTTGAGGGTCCGCGTGTTGGAACACGTGGGCAATATACGCAAGCAGGTTATGACCCATAGTGTCTCCAGACACTTCAGTATGTCCCACGGAGGGAACCCAGAGGGTCTTACCTACAAGGGAATAGAGAAGGTAGAGGCACATTGGAGGGGTGGAGATCAACTCATTAAACTTGGACAACGTGAAACCTTTTGGATCTACAGATTACAGACTTTAGCCCCCAAGGGTCTAAATATAGACATAGACTTGGGAGCTTTTTACTGAGTATCCAATATGTTCAAGCAACGCCATAAAGATTAAAATACCCACATCTTTCATCCATAATTCCCTGGACCTCCCCGTTCCATCCCCCACTTCGTCTGCCGGCCCCCTCTCCCCCCCATCCCCCCTTCCTTGCCCTTCCCAGATTTCCCTCATCCCCCTAGACCTTATACTAGGAGGTCTTTGTTATATTTGAAGCTATATATCATATATGGGACTGATTGCTTGTTTGCTTTTCTTTATAGATCTGCTTCATCCTACACAGCATCTTTAAGGAGATGAGTCCATATTTATAGCAATAATTAATGCTCAATTTACACCTAAGATTGGCATCTTTTATGAGAAACTTTTTATTAGAAAGTACTAATGTATTTTTAAGCACCATATGTATAAAATTGACCTATATGATTTAACAAGAAATCTTTGATTAAGAAAGTTAAGAATGTTATTAAAAATTCTATGTATAGATATGTATATGATTATTGTTTTAATAATTAGTATTACATCATTTTTGGTGATAGAGTGGTTAGCACTTTCACACCATGCATTAATTAGCAATTGCTCACATGATCGCTAATTTAATAATTTTAATTATTTTAATATCTACCCTTAGCCTATGAGTTGTTTATAATAGTAAGGGTTAGAGAGATGGAGGGGGCACTCCCTAGATCCAATACATGTTTAAGTCTCCAATGTTTAGTGTAAGTTTTAATAGCCAATTACTGACAGTACTTAGAAATTGTAAGGTTCAAAATGAAGAAGACCATCATTATGTGCATAAAATACCCTCACCTAATACAAAGTTACGGTCCTCAATTTATGTTGGTTGTATGCACAGTGAAGCAGAACGGAACGTTGTTATACTGTATACATGATCAGTTTAGAACAGCTGATTCCGATTTCAAAGTTCATAACAAACTTAACTAGGGGGTGTAGTAGAATGGCCGGCCACATTATTTAAAGCAGGAGCAGCGAGCCCAGACCATTCTAACTACGGAGCCTGAGGAAGCCCATAGGGCGAAACGCGTAGCTCAAAATCCCCCAGTAATTTTGACCCTATCAAGCCACCGTCGGGAGCGGGACACGCGGACGTGCAGCGCTACATCCGGACGCGGAGGGAGTTCAGCTGCAGTACCACAAGTCCTGCTCAATTCCCTATAGACTGGCTTTTTTACCTTTCCACAGAGTAACTCACGGGCTGAGTTAGCTGTGTTCTGTTGTTTTATTGTTCATTTAATAAAGACCTTGGCCTTGAATTTTTCGGGCTCAGAACTTTTTTACCCATTGGGGGGGGTGAGGACTCACGTTCAGCACCAGTGGACCTCTCCCAGCTGGGACCACAGAAGGAGCAACAAAAAAAGATACCATATCCAAGTGTGCACTCACACTTGGCCGTGTGAGTAGTAACATTTTATTTTGTTTCTACCTTTGTACTAAGGTGTGGCCTCTGACTTTCTGTTTTTAGAGCTTCAACTTTACATTAAGAAGTGGGACTGCCCCTTAGAGACCAAGATACCATCCCTTAAAGCGCACGCACACATGCCCGTGTGAGTGTTTTATTTATATTCCTATTATATATCCTGATACCTTCCTGATATAATCACAGATTGCTCACATATTTTGTGTATATATTTATTCCGAGGGTGAGACAAACATCAAAGAAGTAGGAGAAGAAGAACGCAGACGCAAGGCGACGAAAGAATCCAGAAGACAGAAAGGAGACGAAAGAAGAAAGAAAAATGGAAAAAGAAAAGGGAGTCCAAAAGATACCTTGATGCGACAGCATTCGCACAAGGCCGTGTGAGTGTTAAAAATTATTTTACACCTACAGCAGCGGCAGCTCTTATTCGAGCAAATGCCGCTGGCTGTATGAGGCTGGGAAGCGGGTAGCCGCGGCGCGTGGCGGCGCACTGTGACGTCACAGTCACATGCGCGCCCGGCTTCCCCGTCTTCCCCGGCTTCCCCAGGCTTCCCCGACACCCCTGGACATCAAATTAAGGTAAGCGGGGGTACGGGGAAGCAGAGGGGCAGAGCAGAAGGGGTACAGGGGTCCGGAAGGGTGTGCAAATTGCGCGCGATGAGGAGGGGGGTGAGTGGGGGAACGCGGCGGCGCGCGTGCATTACTGGCGGCAGCTGGGGCAGATCCCGGCATGCCGCCGGTATTTGTTGCAATAAGATATGTCGGTACTGTACAAAACCCTCCACATTGTAATAGAGCATTATACAACCATTTTAGGTTATACACCAGCCTTCCACCAGTGCTCCCCCATCCCCCCTTTTTTTCTTGTCTCTCTGACGGGAGCCATTTAATGTACCTGTGCATATCTGCTGTACACCACATGCATCCGCATTCACGTCCGCATACGTCAGTTACATCACCGGAAGGGATGTATGCGGACGTGAATGCGGATGCATGCGGTATACAGCAGATGGGAATACCAGACTACAACCCTCAACAGCCATCTCCCATGATACTTTTAACCTGTTGAAATAAGGGGTATTATACTTACCACACACCCCAACGAAGACCTTATTAAAGGGCTCCCGTCAGAGAGAGAAGGATCTCTGACACGCTATAACATAGAAGAAGTCTATTGTGAGTGAAACCATTGCAGCATAAATTAGACAGGACATTGTCTCTACTACTATACTATTATTGGTTTCTTCTCTTTATTCTCATATATCATTCACGAACGAGCGCTCCTCCCTTACCTGGAAGACCTGTTATGGGTTGCCAGTATCCGCGCCATGTTAAAATCCTGTGGGTTACGTAACGTGGGATTTTAACATTGCAGGAGATACCGGCACCCCATAACGGGGTCTGTATCTCAGGAAATATGGGGTCCCCGAGACTGGAATCAACTTTGTTCAGCTCAGAAGACACCTGCTCCTTCACATTAGTATCAACCCACCCCCCCCCCCCCCACAAGATAGAATCATTACCTGAGCGGATAGCTGCTAAGGTAATGAAGCTGCTTACATTTTATTTTTATTCATAGTGTGCATGAGCAGGGGGTCTCCTGAGCTGAACAAAGTTGATTTCAGCCTTGGGGACCCGCTGCTTCCGAGATACAGGCCCCGGTATGAGGTGCCAGTATCCCCGCATTGTTAAAGGCCTCCAGTCATGTGACGCAGAGGCCTTTAGCAATGCGGGGATACCAGCACCCCATACCGGGGCATGAATCTCAGGAAGCAGGGGATCCCTGAGGCTGAAATCAACTTTGTTCAGCTCAGGGGACCCCCTGCTCACGCACAATATAAATAAAAATCAAATGTAAGCAGCTTCATTACCTTAGCGGCTAACTGATAAGGCAATGAAGGGGTTAAAGCAGACTACCAGGTTTATTAGAGGCAGAGGGGATAGTGAAAGGGGTAATATCCACAGGATAGGTGGTTAAGCCTCTCGGGTGGGCATTGGGAGGGGTTAACCCCTTAATTACCTTAGCGGTAGTACCCACCGTAGCTTGACACCTACCCTGTGGCAACTACCCCCTTCACTCAGTCCCTCTACGTACAATAAACATTTAAATACCTACTACCTACTGTACCAATACACAACCCACCCTCTGTACCCCCAACAGCCCCCTTAACACATACAATAATGGCCAAAATTACTATTATCCAGCATAAGGTGAAAAAAAACTTGCACTTACCCCTGCCAGATGAAGGCTGTCCTGATCATCATCACCGTCCTTGTCCTCCATTGTCAGCAGCAGTACAATTAAAAAAACAATAGTAGTAAAGAGCATTGTCAGAATGCTCAAATACCCAGCTGTACAGTAAAATAATAAATCCCAAAATATAGGTACAGTAGGTGTATAATATATCAGTGAGTCAGTCCACATAGCCAGATATAGCCATACAGTAAATCCCTGAAAACTGAGAGTGAATGAGATAACTCACCACACTCCATCCTACATTTTGGACTCTGGTGACCTTATGGGTAAACTTATGGATGTACCCTTGTGTAGTGATTACTTATGGGTTACATTAGACTTGGTTTCCTTGTCATTTGGTATGATCACTGTTTGGCAGCTGTCCGCCATTTTGTGGAGATTCCAGAAACATCATTATTTCAATCCACTTTCATCTTGGAGGCTATTTCTTTTCTTCTTATACATAATGTTTTTACCTTTGAGCACATGTTTTATTTACAAAGAATCGGCACAGCTATGAGCACGAGTTTTGCACCTTCTTATGCAAATCTCTTTATGGGGTGGTGGGAATCACAATATATTTTTTCTAGTAATAACACTTTCGTAATAATATTATTTTTTTCAAGAGATTAATTGACGATCTCCTTATTATTTGGAAGTGTGATCTCACTACACTTAGTTCTTTTATTTATTATCTTAATCACAATATTTATAATCTACACTTCACTATTAGTTCACATGCACACCACATTAATTTTCTGGATCTTCAATTATTCATTGATATTAATGGGACAATATAAACAATATAAATATGGGACAATATAAAATGGGAAAACAAACTCCAGGAACACATTTCTAAGGGCGGACAGCTGCCATCCAAGGGCGGTGATCCGGGGGATACCCAAGGGACAGTTCCTCAGGCTGAGGAGGAATTGCTCTACCTTGGAGTGTTTTCTTTCTCAGTCTGAGGAGCTTGCTCAATGGTTTTTGGACAGAGGTTATTCGGCGGATAGCCTTAGTGAGGCTTTTCCGATAGCACTTCATACGGACAGATCCACACTCCTTCCATATCATACAGCATCATCACACATCAATTACAGGAAGATGGGGAATAAAACAAAGAACAGGTTGTCAAACAGTTCCCCTCTGCTTATTTCTCAATTTAATAAACAAAGTAACAGCGTCAAATCCATTATAAAAAAACATTGGGGGATTCTTGAGATGGACCCAATATTGATCAAATACATTGAACATGGTCCACAATGCTAAGACGTGCTAAGACAATTGGTTCATATATATCACCCAGTGACATCTTCACTTCTGATATTAGGCAAAGGCCTTTTATTACTAAAGGTTCTTTTCAATGCGGGGCGTGTATTGCTTGTAGATACATGAAACCGTCTACCTTTTTTCTCCCCAGACTGTTAATGATAATAAAAAATATAAACAGCTTCATAAACTGTAACAGCCATTACGTGGTGTATTTAATAACATGTGGATGCCATAAAAGGTATGTGGGGAGAACCAGTAGGACACTCAAGACTAGAATTCAAGAGCACCTCAGACTTATTAGAATTAAAGACCAGAATCACCCAGTGTCCAAACACTTTGCAGAATGGGGCAACGGTGGGGTAAGGAATTTCTCCTTTTTGGGAATTGAATAAGTTTATCAACATAAAAGAGGAGGTGATCATGTCAATCTGCTGGACCGGAGGGAAGCGTATTGGATCTTTATGCTCCAAACACGCTTCCTTTTAGGGATGAATGTAGATTGGAGTCTGAGTCACTTCTTAAAATATATAAATATATATATATATATACTGCACCGACACACTTTATTCGAGCAAATACCCGGTATGTACCTGGCAGATACCTGGAATGCGCCGCTCCTCACCTCTGACAAGCCCCGTTGCATTTGCCTTCCCAGCCTGGGTTCATGCCTGGCTGATGGGCGGCTGATCTGTTAAATGATAATGATAAGGATTTAATAGGCTGCAATGCTTCGCGTGTCTACCAGATGGCATAAATTCATGAATTGTAATGCAGTATATATATATGTACTGTGCAGTATTGCAGCCAGCGGGAATAAAATGCTTCAATCCCTGCCTGGAAAATAACTCAATGCACTCGGGCAGAAAACAGTCACAAACCTCAATACACCCGGGTATACCCGAATTCGAGGAACTAGCCGAGCTCGAATAAAGTGTGTCGCCAGTGTATATGTTATTTTTTCTAAATATATATAGCATTGATTCCCATATCAGATATCCTTATTAGAATGTTATCATTTCTTACTTAGGCCTAATTAATTAATTGTTTTTGTAGCCTAAGGAGTCTCATATAATTAATTATGTCAGTTTTTGGCTACTCCTATTGCTCTGCTGTATATCAGATAAATTCATCTTAAATTGGATTCTTCTTGTGAATTAATTTAATTATGATTCTCTTTACATGTTTTTTGAATGATTTTTGTAATTCATTTTTTTAGTGTATATTTTTTTTTATGAATTTTGAATCACCAATATCAGCATTAGGTTTTCTTTTAACTAGACACATTAATCATTTTCTTTGAGATTATTATTTTTTCTTTAAGATTGTTTTCTGTATATTTTGGTTTTTAATTCATGTTTTTTTATCTATTACCCCTTGTGGGTTAATATGTATTCAATAGATACATTTCCTTTTTTGTGAATTATGATTCATTTATACATGGCTTATAACCTTATGTGTATTTGGGATTGAGCTACTGTGAACATTAGACTTGCCCATATTCAGATGATGTCCCCTTTTCAACCCTCCCCCTCTCTGTATCACAAATCGAGGTGAATTGATACATTATCTGGGACTGTGCATTGTCTATGGCTCCCTATAGCTTTGCTTCCCTTATTTTGTCCCTTATAGCGATCTGTTGCCGCTCTGCCCCAGGGATCTGGTGGCTCTGACTGCACCCATATGTGATGCGCTTGCGCTGGGAGGTTGCGTCATGACGTCACCATGCATTTTTGGCACGAAACGGAGGCGGATCAGCTGGGTATATAAGAGGATGTATCTGCACTAGTTCTTTACTCCTTGATAAAGAACAAGATGTTCGAAACGTGTAGGAGGTTTTCCCTATGCTGTGTTAAACTCCATTAAAGATTTTTTGTATTTGGATCCTCTCCTGACTCCTTTTTTGACGGTGCTCTACTCTTCTAATCTCCAATTAAAAAAAACAATCTAATGGTCCCTAACCCCTTAAACACTTTAACGATTAGTAACCACTATAGTAATTAAGGGGTTAACCCACCATCCCCCAATACCCACCCGGGAGGGCTAACCACAATCCCAGGGCCCACTACCCTCACTACACATTGATTGGCACAGTGTTAAAGCCTGCCCATATAAATATGGGCAGGCTTTAACACTATAGCAATAAACGGTCAAGCTTAAACATTTAAAAAAAAACACAGGTAGAAAATAAAAACCCATTACAAATGCCAAAAAAACAATTGATTGGCACGGTGGCATACCCATGCCCTGTGGGCATGAGCTGCCACCATTCCAGGCAATATACAACCTGTCAATCACCAAAACAAGCCTCAAATTAAAAAAAAATCAATTTTAATCCTAAATGAAAATGAAAAAAACCCCGTGGGCATGAGCTGCCAACAAGCCAGGCAGGGCAATCTGGAAAAAATAATAAATACTGTACGTGCATCAAATAAAAACCACTTTGCATTGCCATAAAACAAAAAAAGCCAAAAAAACCCCTATTGATTGGTACAGTGGCACATCCATGCCCTGGGGGCATGAGCTGCCACTATGCCAGTCAATGGGCAACCTGCAAAAAAATAAATACAGTACAGTACATGAATCAAATAAAAACCACATTGCATTGCCAGCCATAACACAAAAAGTCAATAGACCAATTGATTGGCACAGTACCATGGCATGGTCGGTCATTTTCAATCAATTGGCAACCTGCCAAAAAAAATAATACATGCAAATAAAAAAGACATTGCTGTACATTTGAATTAATAAAAATGCCAGTACAGTACCAACCTAAAAAAAGCCTGCAAATTAAAAAAACAACACCAAACAAAAGAGATATACATTGGAATACAACAGCTACTGTTTACAGTATACCAATGCAAATGCCAACCTAAAAAAAGCCTGCAAATACAAAAACAAGCACCAAACAAACAACATTTACACTGAAATACAAAAGTTACAGTATGCCAATGCAAATGCCAACCTAAAAAAATAATAATACAACATTAAATAAAATACAAGCCATCTTTTCTTACTTTTGATGTCTTCACACACCGAATCCAACTCCAACACCAGCAACAGCAGCAGCAGCAACAGCAGCAACAGCAGCAACTCCTGGTCCACGACGCAATGCTCCTCAATAGCCATGGTCCACAGGTAAAATCTTTAATTATTTTCTTCTTTCTTTTCTTCATCTGTAATTTGTAATCAATTTTGAGTTCTTATTTATCTTCATCTGTACTTGTAATCCACTTGTGGTTCTGCTTTATCTTCATCTGTTCTTCATCTGTCAATCCAATTGGGAGGAGATGTTGCTCCATCAGCTCTGTGCCATCAAATGAGTCTACACAGGCATTTATACAGCCTGTGAAGTCACATTTGACTGACAAATTGTTCCCAGCTACCTGATTGCCTGGGATAACCATGTGACAGGCTTTTTCCCCTTAGGATGGGATGTCATCAAAAGGGAGTGAAGTTGCCAATCAGAAAAGGCTCAGCTTCCTTTCGCTTTAAGATTACATCACCAAAACCAGAATGGCTGGCTGTCAGGGCGTGCTCACCACAAACGAGACGGGACCGCGGTGCTGAGGTGGGATAGGATATAACGCCACCCAAAGCCACGAGGGCACGTCTTGAGAGTAGAGTGGTCTGGAAGCAGACCGGGTCAGGGCAGGAGAGGTACGGATGGTAGAGGGTGCTGTTTGCCAAGTCCGGGGTTAGAGAGAGGGACGTTGTCGTTTACCGTTTGCCGAGATCGGGATGCCAGAGGTGCGGAGAGTCGTGTTGCCGTATGCCGAGTTTGGGATGCCAGAGGTGCGGGTAGACGTAGCGGAAGCCGGTTAGGTACACGAGGAAGACTGCAAAACAAGATAGGACAAGACAGGACTAGGGAGGCAGAGAGTGATGAGAACAACTGGTTCTATGCTCAGCCGACGAGTTAATGAAGCTGCAGGGTATATATAGGCAAGAGGGTCCAATGGCAGAGTAGCAAGGTGGGGGTGTGTGAATGGGCCAGGCTGAGACAGGGATAGGTCTAGATGAGTTCCTGGAGGAGGAGCTATAGATCCTAGAAGAATTGGTGTATTGAATTGCAGCATTGGAAAAGAGTACTGTGCCTTTAAGAGGCTGGTGCGCCTCTGTGTGGCCGCGCCTCCGTGTGGCTGCGCCTGTGGATGCGTGCGCGGGCACACGCCCTGAACCGAGGGCAGAAGAAGGGAACTGACGTGTGCGCACGCGCACAGGGGAAACGGAGCTCGGCGTCTTAGAGGAGGAATCCGTGTGAGCCGCGGGAGACCCTGGCAGGGCTGCAGGTGAGTGAAGAGCACGCCGCGAGCGGCGTGACTCCTGAATCCTTACAGTACCCACCCCTTCAGGGGCGACCTCCGGGCGTCCATGACATGGCTTGGAGGGATTCCTACGATGAAAAGCCTGGAGGATTCGAGGTGCGTGAAGATCCCGGTGGGGAATCCATGAAGGTTCCTTTGGTCCGAACCCCCTCCAGTGGACCAGGTATTGTACTCCTCCTCTGGAAATCATAGAATCCAGGATAGACTGGACCTCGTACTCCTGTTGACCTTGAATCATAAGAGGAAGTATAGGAGAAGTATTTTTGGAAAAGCGAGGACTCTGAAATGCTGGTTTAAGCAAAGACACAGGGAAGACCGAATGTATCTTCATCGAGGGTGGAAGGCGTAGATGATAAGCCACAGGATTAATCCTCCTAACCACGGGAAAGGGACCGAGGAACTTGGGATCTAGCTTCATGGTAGGAACCTTTAGTCGGATATTCCTGGATGAAAACCACACCTTGTCTCCTGGGGCGAACTCCGGCACTTGGCGTCGAAGGCAATCTGCCTGGAGTTTCTGTCTCCCTGTGGCCACCTTTAAGTTCTCCCGAATCCTCGTCCATAAGTCTTTCAGCCGGGAGATGCGCTTGTCCACCGCTGGTACTCCTGAGGATAGAGGGGAGAAGGGTAGACGGGAAGGGCTGAGCATAATGTCAGGGCGTGCTCACCACAAATGAGACGGGACCGTGGTGCTGTGGTGGGATAGGATATAATGCCACCCACAGCCACGAAGGGCACGTCTTGAGAGTAGAGTGGTCTGGAAGTCCGGATCGGGGCAGGAGAGGTACGGATGGTAGAGGGTGCTGTTTGCCAAGTCCGGGGTTGGAGAGAGGGACGTTGTCGTTTACCGTTTGCCGAGATCGGGATGCCAGAGGTGCGGAGAGTAGTGTTGCCGTATGCCGAGTTCGGGACGCCAGAGGTGCGGGTAGAAGTAGCGGAAGCCGGTTCGGTACACGAGGAAGACTGCAAAACAAGATATTACAAGACAGGACTAGGGAGGCAGAGAGTGATGAGAACAACTGGTTCTATGCTCAGCCGACGAGTTAATGAAGCTGCAGGGTATATATAGGCAAGAGGGTCCAATGGCAGAGTAGCAACGTGGGGGGGTGTGAATGGGCCAGGCTGAGACAGGAATAGGTCTAGATGAGTTCCTGGAGGAGGAGCTATAGATCCTAGAAGAATTGGTGTATTGAATTGCAGCATTGGAAAAGGGTACTGTGCCTTTAAGAGACTGGTGCGCCTCTGTGTGGCCGCGCCTCCGTGTGGCTGCGCCTGTGGATGCGTGCGCGGGCACACGCCCTGAACCGAGGGCAGAAGAAGGGAACTGACGTGCGCGCGCGCGCACAGTTGAAACGGAGCTCGGCGTCTTAGAGGAGGAATCCGTGTGAGCCGCGGGAGACCCTGGCAGGGCTGCAGGTGAGTGAGGAGCACGCCGTGAGCGGCGTGACTCCTGAATCCTTACACTGGCATCACATGGTTTACTAGAACCAATAGAATTGGTGGTCATCCTATTGGTTGTAGTAAACCATGTGATGCCAGCCATTTTTAAAGAGGATAATGATGTTACATCCTTTAAAAAAAATGGAAGTTGTAACATGGTTTACTGCAACCAATATGATGACCCCAATCCTATTGGTTCTATTAAACCATGTGATGCCAGATATTCTGGTTTTGGTGATGTCATCTTAAAGGGAATGGAAGCTGAGCCTTTCTGATTGGCTGGTTTAACTCCCTTTTGATGACATCAAATCCTAAGAAAAAAAAACTGTCACATGGTTATCCCAGCCAATCAGATGGCTGGGAAACATTTGTCAGTCAAATGTGACATCACATGCTGTATAAAAGCCTGTGCAGACTCATTTGACGGAACAGAGCTGAAGGAGCAACAACTCCTTCCAATTGGAAAGTCCAGCGCTTAAAGAATAAAAGCAGCTTTTTGCTAACTTTTGCTAGGAAGCTCCTAGCGCTCTGAAACTTGCTGTGCGCATAGTTCAGGGAGAAACATGTAAACAACCATAATTCAATTTTTATAACATTTCATAAAAACTGATGAATGAAATTCCCCCTATATTGGTGTATTAAACATGATAGACAGGTTTGGGCTTTAATTCAGGACACTGGAGACAGGGAAACACTTAATTGATTATATCACTCCACTTAGAAATGCGTGTAGTGAATCACTGGAGATGAGCTGAGAGATCTGCAGCTCCGGACTTCTAAGGCAACCTGCTGGCTTGCTGCCTCAGTGTCTGTTAGAATCCGGAGTTGAAAGTCTCAAAGCTCCTAAGGTGTTAGGTTGGGAGGGGTCCCTCAAATACCCCCATCCTAGTGTAAAGTCTGGGCAGTTTGGCAAATGGTTGCCAGCCCAGACTTACTGTCACCAGGTAGAGGGGCTGGGTCTCATATGCTAAGAAGCAAAGGTAATAAAATTAAATAAAAACCCCGCAATTGCCTGTTAGAGGGGCACAGGTAGAGTGACTGATTCAGTCTATCTCTTACTGCTCATCTCTTACAGACAGGTAGACCCCGGTGAGATTAACACAGCATAGACCCCTGCTGTGTTTATCCAATGGCCCATTAGTCTGTAGCAGCAAATGTTGAAAGGATCTCGGGAGATCTCAAAAACCAATTCGAGAAATGGTCGGATAACAGCCGCTGCATCTGTATGTATGAGGTGTAAAGAATCAGCCCCAGAGCTACTCATATGCGTCATTATGCAGGTGTGTTTTAAGGTGGGTCTTAAAGGTAGATAGAGGGGAGCTTGTTGATATGGAGGGGACGGGCATTCCAGAGGTGTGGGGCAGTCAGTGAGAAAGTTTAAAGGCAGGAGAGGGCTTTAGACACAAAAAGGGGTAGAGAGAAGACATCCTTGAGCAGAACGCAAGGGCCGGGATGGTGTATAGTGAGAAATTAGGTCTGAGATGTAAGGAGTAGCAGAATAGTGTAAAGCTTTAAAAGTGAGGAGGAGAATTGAGTGTGTAATACAGGATTTGATAGGAATCCAGTAGAGGGTTTTCAGCAGATTAGCCGCTGAGACAGATTAAGGAAAGAGTAGAGCGATTCTGGCTTCAGCGTTTAGGATAGATTGTAGCGGAGACAGGTCAGAGGCAGGAAGGCCGGGCAGCAGGAGGTTACAGTAATCGAGACAGGAGGGCCTGTGTCAGAGTTTTAGCTTTCGAGCAACAGAGGAAAGGACGTATCTTTGTAATACTGTGGAGGAAAAAACTACAGGTTTTAGCTACCTTTTGAATGTGACAGGAGAATGTGAGAGAGGAGTCGAGTGTGACCCCTAGGCAGCCTGCTTGTGCTACTGGGTGTTTGATAGTACGTCCAACAGTAATGTGGAAGGAGGTAGTAGGGCCAGGTTTGGGAGGAAATATAAGGAGCGCTGTTTTTGCCATGTTAAATTTAAGTCGGCGGAGGACGATCCAGGATGATATCGCAGAGAGACATTCAGAAACTTTGGTCTGTACATCAGTTGTATGGTCAGGGGTTTAAAAGTACATTTGTGTGTCATCAGCATAGAGGTGATATTTCAACCCAAGAGATGTAATTAGGTCACACTGAGCCCTGGGGTACTCCCACAGATAGATCGATAGAGGAGGAGGAGGAGCAGGTGTTAGCAAAAAAGACACTGAAAGTACGATGGGAGAGGTAAGAGGAGATCCAGAATAGAGCTTTCTTACGAATACCAAGAGTATGGAGAATGTGAAGGAGAAGAGGGTGTCCACATTATCAAATGCTACAGAGAGGTCGAATAATATAAGCAGAGTGTAATGACCTCTGTCTTTGGTAGCATGGAGGTCATTAGTTATTTTAGTGAGGGCTGTTTCAGTGGAGTGAGCAGTGCAGAAGCCAGATTGTAGAGGATCTAGGAGAGTAGGTGTTGATAAAATGGAGCAAGCAAGAGAATACAAGATGTTCAAGGAGTTTAGAGGCATAAGGCAGGAGGGAGACAGGACGATAGTTTGAAAGACAGGTGGGGTCAAGCTTGTTGTTTTTGAGTAAAGGTAAAACTGTTGCATGTTTGAAGGAGGAAGAAAGGTACCAGAGTAGAAGGCGGAGTTAAAATGTGTGTGAGCGTAGGGATTATAGTAGGAGCAAGAGGTTTTAGTAGATGGGAGGGAATGGGGTCAAAAGGGCAGGTGGTAGAGTGAGAAGAGGATATCAGCAACAATAAATCCTCCTCTGTGAGCGGAAAAAGAGTTGAGGAAGGCAGGAGGAGAGGTAGGAAGAGGTGTAGGATTGGAGGATGTCTTGACGTATGGCTTCCACCTTTTCCTTGAAATAGGCAGCAAAGTCCTGAAGTGAGATGGAGGAAGAAGAACAGGCGGCAGAGGGTTGCCTGAATAGAGAGTCAAAGACAGAGAAATGTCAGCGTGGGCCAGACCTGTGCATGTTGATTAGTGATGAAATGTCTGTTTGGTTAGCCTGAGAGAGGGCAGAGTTGAAACAGGATAGTATACATTTGTAGTGAAGGAAGTGTAGTGAAGGAAGTCTGCGAGAATGTGAGGTGTTCAGAGGAACGAGTGCAGGAACGCAAAATGCGCTTGTGGGAATTTCGCCATAGTCTGGGGTTAGAAGGGCGAGAACAGCAGTGAGAAAGCAGGGCATGGAGATCAAGAGAAGAGGATAGGGCAAAGTTTTAGTTCCTGACCAGGTTGTCAGGGTATAGAGCAGACCTGAGAGAGGAGAGGGAGGAGCGTAAAGTGGAATAAGAAGCTGGTAGGTTAATAGAGTGCAGTTATCTGCAGAAATTAGGGGTAGATGGAGGTGGAGAAGGGGAGAAGTGAGACAGAGAAAATGAGATGAGGTGAGAGAGAGGAAAGGGTGAAATGGAGAAATCCAAGAGAGAAAAGCGTATTGAAAACCAGGTCTAGGTAGTGGCCATCCTTGTGGGTGCTAGCTGCAGTCTACAGTTGAAGGCCAAAAGAAGAGGTTAGAGAGAGAAAGAGGGAAGCCCAAGGGAGAGACAGGATAAAGGATGAGGTTGACAGTGGATGGGCATGAGGTTAGAGGGGTTGATACCAGAAGGAGTAGAAGTTGCATGTGGGAGGCGAGGATGAGAGCATGTACAAATAAGGCAGGGACCAGGATTGGGAGAGATATTCCAAGAAGCAAGGAGGAGAAGCATTAAAAGAAATAGAATGTGTGAGGATGATTTTAGGGGTGTGTTTTAGTGCAGGGGGTATAGTTGTGTAGTGTCAGAGAACGCAGGTAACAAAGGAGTTCATATGAACTAAGAAGTGGTGAAAGAAGGTGAGATGGAGATATATGAATAGAGTTAGTGGCATAATGAGGCTGGTAGCAAGAAATGCGTATTCTGAAAAGAAGTGATGTCATAGCAAATATAAATAGTAGCTGCGGCATGGCAGCAATAGTTTAATGCCAAGATGTGCAGTCTGAGATAGATAATGTCCTCATTTCCAGCGTAGTCGAAATTCAGGATTCAGGGCCAATAGTTGTTGTGTTGTCCACTTGTTCACTCCTGTTTAACCCCCTGTTAAACTCCACACTTTATGCCACTTAAAAAGGGCTACTTTATATGTAGGCTGCTCCCCCAGTGTGTCTCTAGTTATATAGGTCTAACAAGTCACCTGACTGATTTAAGTTCTGCCCATACAGCTCAATTAGCACATGTGAAGCACAAAAAAAAACAAATGGTATTTCTAAGCACACAGTTGTCCTACCTAGGTGTTATCATTTGAATTCCTAAATATATACACAGCAGAGGGTCACTTGGAGACAGGATTCAAATAGGTTTTTACCTAGGTGTTAGCAGTTGAATTACTAAACATATACACATCAGAGGGTCACTCGGAGACAGGATTCAAAGAGGTTTTTACCTGAGAAAGATGGAGTCTGTTAGGATAAGAGATGAGTCCAATAATCTTCCCTGTTAAACTCCACACTGTATGCCACTGTATGTTGACCTTGTCTAACGTATTAAGGGAGCCATTTCCCATAAACTATTCCCATGCAATCCCCTGCAGGATGTAAATTTAGTCCTGCAGAATGGCCTCTGGAACTAACAAAGTCTCCTGTTTGTTCGAGAACATATAAGATTAGAAGTTTTGCAATTTATGCATGATTCTAAATCTGTCGGACATCTGGGTGTTCCCAAAACACAGGAACTATTGGCCCGCTCTTTTTAGTTGCTCAAATTCCAACACAATGTACATAAATGTGTTCATCTTGTGAAAACTATGCCAGGAACAAGATCCCTTATGCCTCCCCTCTGGGGTTACTAGCGCCACTCACTTGTCATACACGTCCTTGGTGATCCATCTCAATGGACTTCATTTTTGAATTACCTCCATCCAGAGGATACAATACTATCCTGGTTGTGTTAAATCTTCTCACCAAAATGAGACACTTTATTACCACCAAAGGTCTCCATACAGCAGACAAGACTGCCAAACTAATAATTCAAGAAATCTTCCACCTTCTGAAACGGGTGCCCGCCACAAACTGGACTGAACCACGAGGCCGAGGTGGGGATACAGAAACACGGATACAGAAACACCGACCTGTGAGGATCCGGGGGTCACGACGGCCGCGGCGTGACCTCCCCTCACCTCATGTTCCAGACGCTACTGCGGGGCGCCCCCTTCGCCGGCCCCATCCAGTTTCTGTGGTTGGGGGACTCCCTCCTCGTCCCCGGCGGGCTGTTGCTGAGCCGCAAGCGGCTCGAGCTATGGCGGCTGCCACTGTACACAGGTGCGCGCCCTCCCTTGTTACAGAACACTCGCCAGACCTTGTTAATTTATTCACTGCTCCTGCAGTGAGGCCCCGCCCCCAACACTCACACAGAATTCAATCAGGCTCAAAGACTGCTCACCTATATTCTTCTTTAGGCAGCCTATCCAGGACAGCTCCATGCACTCCTCCAGGTCTGCCCCCTCTTCCTATTCACCAGCCTCACTATATTATGCCTGTCCTGCCATTCCCACATCGCTCGACATAGTCTCCACTTGCGAATGTCTACTCTGGCACTTTCTCTCTTTATTTACTCAGGTCACGACTTGGCTTGGCGGACGTCAACCTCTGGCTCTCGATCCCTGCTTGGACACCCACCTTCCAGAATTCTCCAATCCCTGACCTTGGCTAACGGCAATGACTACGGCACTTCTTTACCGGTACCGGCAAGTATTGCTAAAGCTAACACCACCTGGCCTGGCAACGCCTAAAACACCTCACTCCAGATACGCTCCTTTTGCTGCGGGTGCGTGATCATATACGTTCCCACCTCAGTATAAGGGACGGGTCTGGTGTGCGGGAAGCACCGGCATAACACGACCGAAGATCGCGAGATTGTGTCCGGAATGCTGAGTCGTGGTCATGGGTAGCCGAGACAGGGTTGGAGTAGGGAGGATTATCATATTACTTGCCATGGTTGTTGGTCGGAGGAGATGTAGATCGTTGGGGTCACTAGCCGTGGTCGAGGGTTGGAGATAGACAGGATCGTTGAGAAGTAAACCGAGGTTTCCGTAGAACTGCAAGATAAAGGATAGTGCAGCAGGCAAGACAATGCAAGGCCAGACAATATAAGGTGCTTGAGACTAGCACAACGTCATTAGGAAACAGTCTCTATGCTCAGCCAAATTGCAGCAGGAATAGCTGAGCATATAAAGGGAGAGCAGCCAATAGCTGAGGAGTACAGCAACAGAAGCTGCTGCAAGAATCAGACCCCTGATTCATTGCTGAGTGAGCTCAGAACAGCAGGCAAGATGAAGAGCAGTAGCAGTCAGTTTGTATCAAAGCCTGGAGCTGAGTCTACTGCTGATGCCGCTGTCTCGGGCGCGACGCCCGAGCCCCAATCATCACACCTTCAAAGTGTCCCATATTAAATCATATCTGACAGGGGGTGCAGTTTACGTCCATATTCTTGAGAGGCTTATGTTCCACACTGGGAATCAGAATTAGTCTATCCTCCAGGTTTCACCGTCAGTCAAATGGCCAGACTAAAAGAACCAACCAGTCTCTGGAACAATATTTCTGATGTTTCATCAGCCACCTCCAGGATGAATTGGCCACATTGGTGCCTCTTGCTGAGTTCACCTACACCAATGATCTGCATAGTTCAACAAAGCAAAGCATATTTTTTTGCAAATTACAGATTGCCCAACCTTTATTCCTTTCCTACCAGTCTCCTGTTTCATTCCCATTGTCCCAGAGAAAGTTTCTATTTTTAGGGTCCATGAGACCCTAAAAACAATTCTTTGGGAGGTTCAGGAACGAAGAAAAATGCTGACCATCACCACAGACCAGTCCCTATTTTGTGAGTGGGAGATAAAGATCCCCACTAGAAAACTTGGACAAAAATACATGGGTACTGTGGACGGACGTTCACAGAGGTACATAATTTGGAGACGTTTATAATGTGAAATTATAATAAGGCTTTATTGTGCCTTTTCCTTTTCATCAGGAAATCCATCCAAACACAGGGGGGGGGAACAAAGCTTCCATTCATTTGGGAGTATTTCTAGTGAAAACACTATGCAACCAATTCACATCTCCCTAGTCAAGCATTTCTCCCCAGCCCCCAAAACATATAGCATGAAAATAAGCAGATATAAGCAGTCTCTTAATAATGAAAGTCTTATCTGTTTATCAGCTGTAGAGTAAGCTTCTCTGCTCTCCTGGAACCGCACCCGTGCGTGCACAGAAAACCAGCATCCAGGTTTAGAAGTCTTATTTGGGCCTTGTGTCTTGAAAGCAGCTCTGCTATCTTTTGGCAGAGCTCAAAACAAGTGTGTCTCCAAGTTCAGCTCAGGTGTCAGCTAAAGAGTTCTCACTTCCTGTTTCAAAAGACAGGCTTTCTAAGCCATCTAATCAGGCAGGTGGTGTTTAGTAATTAACTACCAGAGGTTAACCACCACACTGCTGGATTAAAGGCACATTACTGAACAGGGATAAGTCCCCTGTTATAGGTACCTTCAAACTTTCTTCCCAGATAACCAAGTCACATTCCATCTGCAACTCCCTGACTCAATAAAAGTGTATCCTGTGTTCATGCCTCCCTACTGAAGCCTTTTATGGACACATGCCTCCTCCTCCTGACCCCATTCAGGTTGATGGTGAGGAAGAATTCATTATTGAAAGGATTGTGGACTCTGGGACGTCCAGAGGGAAACTACAGTATTTGGTCCATTAGATGGGCCGAAGAGAGATCCTGGGAACCAAAGGCAAATATTCATGCCCCTTGGCTAGTCAGGGTCTTTAACAAAAAATATCACGCAAAGCCAAGAAAGGGATCGTCCAGTGAACATTCCTTGGACAGCGGAGTAATGTTAAGAAATAACCTGGTGGATCTTGATTCCTCATCTCCCTCACTTCCAGCCTAGAATTCTGTCAATCGGCCACCTGGACTGCTGTTCACTGCTGGTATTCAATTCAGAGAACTTTGCGTTTTCTGATTGCATCATTGCTGGCACGTGCTTCCTACCTGCAGGCAGCCTTTATTAATTTCCCCTTCCTGTTCCTCTCTGCCTGTTTATTGCCGTTCCCTCAGTAAGCAAGCTCGCTGCCTCATTGTGTCTATCAATGTTGCTGTATACCAGACCCTATTCGGACCTTACATCATTGATCCTCTGTTCTCCTGAACACTACCTATTTCCTGACCATTGTTACCTGCCTGTCATCTGTTTCTGACCATCACTACCTGCCTGCTAGCATGTCCCAGCTACTTGCCTACAGCACCGCAGTTGCTCCCCGTAGAAAGAGATATTGTTCAGAAATGTATCAGTGAGACCAGATCTTGCAGGATCAATGTCTCCATTTGTATTTAAATTGTAGGTATTAGAATAGTATTGTTTAAATATTTTATTAATGTCCATCTGGTTATAAGTCAGATCTTTTTTTTATTCTTAGTTTAGTTAATTCTATTATTGTTAACTTGTTTCCTAAGTTTATTGTCTAAAAGTTTTTCTGACGTATTACCTTTAGTATATAACTTTTACATTGTCCATTTTAGTGATCTTTCCACATTTTAAGAAAAGAGAATGGAGTTAAGTTCTGATAGAAGTTATTTGGTTTACAAGCTTCTTAGTATTATAATGATACTTGTTAATGATTTCAGTCTAACAAACTCCTTTTTTAAGTTGCCGATTTCCTCAATTTGTTCCTTAAGAAAAGAGATAGGGCTAATTATATGTTCTCTCATAACAGATTTATGTGCAAGCCTGAAGGTAAATGTGTTGCAAATTAGATTGTTACATGAAAGTGTTTTGCAGTTTTTGATATATTAACCGCATTTCTAATCAAGTTGCAATAATGTGAAAGTTGAAGTGATATTCAGCATCTACATTTTTTGTTGGACTTCAAGACAGTACTTGTTTGTTGTGACATCAATTGTAGGCCTTTCTGGACAGCTTTGTTCCTGGTGTCTCGACTGTCAATGGAATCGCAGCTTATTTATCAGCTCACCATACAATAGTGTGAGAATCAAATTGCCCAGACATTGCCGTTTTGAACTTAAATTTGAGAATACTAAGACAATTTAATGACAAAATCCACAAATTTGTTCCCGTGTTTAATTCTGTTTTATGAATCTTTGTCCTACAGTATATGGACGTTTAACGTGTGAATCCATTTTTCTATAAAGAACAAATAGGGGTAACAATCTGAAAAAAAAATCAGTGCTAATGCAGCTAAGAGATTGCATGAACTGCGTGCAAGAGAACTGTCAGAAGATGCCAATTTAAGACAACAAAATCAATTCTTAGAGAATGCAAAACAAGAGAACCCTTGAAGATGAGGGTGAGTCACCTCGTTCTCGAGAAGAAGTAAGAAAGAGAATGAGGACTGCTCGTCAAAATGAAACTACAGAAGAAACTCAAGAAAGAAGAGCAGCAAGTTTTGAAATGTTTAATGGAGCTCTCAGCAGAAAAACACACTAACAGGCTTTATAGGAAGGACATGGAATCAAGACACAGTACAAACTGCTTGTAGCAATAAGTTGCCAGAACAAACAATTACGAGAAGACAATTTATCTTGGAGAGAGTTTGCGTTGCCCATAAAAGTGAGACACCTCAACAAACTACCTGTGAGGATCAAGGAGTCGCGCCGCCCTCGGCACGCTCCTCACTCACCTCCGCCCGCTGCCAGGGCTCCCGCATTGCCTCCTCCCAAGGGAGCCCTCCAAGGACCACACCGCAACCGGCTCGCGTGCATCCCGCTACAGTCTTGAAGACTTGCATCCTCGCACCAACGTCAGGGGTCACGTGGCGCGTGTTCGGCGCAGGCAGGGTCCTCCTCCTCAGAACGTGTCAGGGATACTGATCTCACCTGATCCCTGCTTCGGATGCTCCAACCATAGCCCATGTTGCTAACACACCTCCATGCTGCAGGTTATTCATTGGTTGCTCTCTTCTACTTATGCTCAGATGCCCCACTGGCAAATTGACTGAACATAATCCTATGTTCCCTTGTGTTCATCATCCTAGCTTCCACCGTCTTGTCCTGTCTCTCTCTTCGCAGCTCTACATGTACCGACCCGGCCTTGCTTTTGGACTCCGTTCTTCCGTAACTCTGACCCTGGCTATCTCTGACCATCCGCACCTCTCCAACCCTGACTTCGGCATCTGTACAACGACCATTCTCCTCTCTCCAACCTGGACCCCGGCTAATAGTACCTGCAATGATCCGTACCTCTCCAACCCAGACCCCGGCAAGTATATTGACTATCCGTACCTCTCCAACCCTGACCCAGCTACCTTGACCAACCTACACACCAGATGCACCACGCGGCTGTGGGTGGTGTTTATATCCCTCCCCACCTCTGCCCCGCTGTTACGCCTTGTTTGTGGTGAGCACATCGTGACACTACCTCTGAGAATGCTAACAATGTGTATGACACTTAGATGCCAAGCAGTGTGTGCACCTGAGACAAACGACAGTTCAGAACAACGTAGTCAAACACGTTCTTTGAATCGGCGATCAGACAATAACATTGAAGTATTTGAAGAGCACGTGAGGCTTGACATGGTTAACCTGTATGTCCTGTCAATTCAGCTTTCCTGACCTCCAGCTAACAACGGCATTATGTAATACTTGCAAGACATCTCCAGGACTTTATACTGCCGACAACAACATAGACCAAGGGACTGTTCCAGATGAGTGGTTAAACCTCACAATGATTGACACTCTTAATAGATAGGATTCATCTTGTTGTTTCAGTGTACAGGGTAAAAGGTCAGCAATAGAAATACAGTGGAAACGTGATACTTTTTCCACAGAATGTTGACACTTGTGCTCGTGCCCTGCTGAATACCTTAGACAGTCTGTCGTCTGTCATTTCTGCGCGATGATCATCATCCATGAATGACCATACCGCTGATTTTAATGCTTCATCGTTCAAATTACGAGAGATTTATTGTAGTCCAATTTATTGAGTATACTTATTACTACAAATGTTGAACAAAAAAATAAACAAATAGTGGATGAGAAATTGTATTTAATTTATTGATTTTCGCTGACTGATAGAGAACGTATTACGATTTTTCAAAATTCAGAATGTTGAAAATATTGATTATATCATCATCATCACCATCACCATCACCATCACCGTCGTCGTCGGTCGTCGTCGTCATCGTCGTCGTCGTCGTCGTCATCATCATCATCATCACTGTAGTGGAAGTGGTTAGATTGCTTTAGATTTCTTTAAACAGCAAGAAAATGTGTCAGGGTTCCTGCTATGGTGAAAACATCTGAGGCTCCATAAGCAATGTATCACATAAGGCAGAGGGCACTTTGATGTGTGACTAAAATACTTCCTGTTCTGTGAGTGGCGATACAATATATATACAGTAACTAGACACTATGGGGCCTATTCAATAAACTTCAATAAATCAGTGCATTGCTGAATGACTTTGCATTGTTTTACCGCACTATAAAACATGTGTCAAAATGGAATTCACCAAGAAAAAAAAGTATTTTTTTTTTAAAGTTTGGTAAAAAAAAATGCAAGATCGCACTACTTCTTTTTTGTTTTTTTCTAAGTGTTATCATACCAAAACTGTTTGTTTAAACTGCAGCCTGGAAGAGCTGCACTGAGATGCTGTGTCTCCATGCACGGCTCTTACAGGAAATTGTGCAGTATAAATATTAATTTTAATACTAGTATGCAGGTGCAGGGGTCTCCTGAGCTAAACCGCATATCCCACCCCATGCCGGGGTCTATAACTCGGGAAGCAGGTGTCCCCAGGGATGAAATTAATGTGGTTCAGCTCAGGAGACCACCTGCTCCCGTACACTATTAGTAAAATTCACATTGAGCAGCTTCTTTACCTTAGCGGCTAAACGCTAAGTTAATGAAGGGTTTAAGGCTGGTTTATTGGGGGAAGAGGGGGTGAGTGAAGGGGGTACTTGGCCCAGGGGGGGTGGTTAGGCCTACCTGGAAAGTTGCAGGAGGAGTTAACCCCTTCATTACCATAGTGGTGGTAACCACTATGGTAATGAAGGGGTTAATCTCTCCCGCTACACATCCGTTAGACCTAGTCACCCATCCTCGGCCAAGTACCCCCTTCACCCAATCCCTCTACCCCCAATAAACATTAAAATACTTACCACCCAGGCGCATGCGCGAAGGACACGGAGATGGCAGCATAGGTTTCTAGCTCCGTGCCGCGCATAGTTAAAAATAACTTTAAAACACCCAAAAATAAAGTATTTCAAGCCAAACAACTCAGGCATCCTCTCTCAGCACCTCAGGATGGCCCCGAAAAAACCAGGCACCCAGAAAAAGCCGAAACCAGTGGATGTTCGCGCTTACTTCGGCGGCGCCAGCACAAGCGGGAGCCGGGAGGCAATGGCGCCATCTTCAAATCCTGACTCAGATACGGAATTAGAAGGCGAGGAAGAGGGCCCCAGCAGTCAAGCCTTACTGCCTGTCAGGAGATGTGATTTTGAGAGGCTTTACAACGATCTCAAGTCACTCCTGCAGGCGGAAATAAAAGAAGTACAGCGGGATGTAGTGAAACTAAGCACAAGAACTGACGATCTTGAGAGAAAGGTGGACCAGACCATAAAAGTGGTCAAAAAAACGGACAAACGAACGGGGGACCTGCAGAGGCAAATCGACGAATTACGGGAGAGGCAGGAAGACACAGAGAACCGGGACAGGCGTAACAACCTGAGGATCCGGGGGGTCTCTGAGGAGGTGGGAGACTGCAACGATTACATTGCAAGATGGATGGAAACCCTGCTCCCTGACCTCGGCGGGGATGCCCGGGCCCTAGATAGATGCCACAGGGCCCTCCGGGCGCGCCCAGTGCAGAACGAGCAGCCACGGGACATTATCATAAGACTGCACTTTTTCACCACGAAGGAAGCCATACTGCGGCAAACACGGCCCCTGGCAACGGTGGATTTTGAGGATAACAAAATGCTCGTGTTCCAGGACTTATCCCCGGCCACACTGCTCAGGCGCCGCAACCTGGTCCCCGTTACAAAGGTCCTCCGTGAACACAACGTGAGGTACAGATGGACCTTCCCGTTCGGGTTGCAGGTGGCAAGGAACGGGAGGGCATTCACAATGAGGGACCCCGCAGAGGGCCCGGAGTTCCTGGCGAAACTGGGCCTACGGGACGCCCCGGCTCAGGTGGTGGACGAAGCAGAGGCGCTAGAGCCAGAATGGAGTGGAGGGAACGGCTCACCTAAAGCCAAGGGGAAAAAGCGCTGAGAAGTAGCAGTAGTGGCCCCATACAGGCGCACGGTTGCGCTCAATTAAAGTTGCCAAGTTGAAGCCAAGTTACAAGGCTTACAAATTGACCCCCAAGACTGCCTGCCTCGATGCATAAAATGCCCGCCAAATAACTGTCGGTGTTCACAGAGTTCTGCACCAACTACTGCACGGCCCGCTATAAGATCCTCAAGAGGAGAAATGATAGCTCTTGGACTAAAAAGTCATTCACATCCGTGGAGATCAACGTCGTTTACAAGTCACGTTGTGGAAGACGAAAAAGGAAAAGTCCCTGTAAAATAAATCGTTTTTACCTTACCTTCAAATGCTGGAAGATGGCGGTGAAGCTAGAGTGCAGAGAGAGCCAGCGTGAGGTGCAGAACGCGGAAGGACTCCAAAGGCGGGAAGAGAGAGCGAGCACCACCTCCTCCTCGTGGCAGAGCATCTCCCAAAATGGCGACCGGAAACAGGAAGCCGGATGTCTGCTACAGCCGGAATCGCGAGGACCGACGCCATATTGGAGGTGGCAACGGAGCCAGAAGACGTCATCACGCGATGACAACGCGCCTGAGCGCCTTAAAGACCCAGGGTCGCATCTCAGAACTGCCATACGGAGCTAGCAGCCGCAAGTAGCAATAGAGAAGATAGGAAAGCAAGGAAAGTTAGATAGACAGGGGAGAGGGAAGAGGAGTGAAAAGCAGGGGGAAGTAGACATAGAGGATGTTAGGAGACGGAGGCCGTGGCCAACGGAGGTAGGTTAGAGGACCGGATCAGAGATTGGGGAGGCGAAAGGGAGAGTAAGTGTCACGGGAGGGGGAAGGAAGTTATGGATAGGCAGAGAGTACGGAAGGAAGGAATTCTGAGATAGAAAGCAGGTAGGGGAGTAGTGTAGTGAAGATGGATGAGACGTAAGGGTGGGGAGTAGGACGTGGAAGGTATCAGGAAGTTTGAGGATGGTGGGGGGAAGTGAGAGGATGAGATAGATGACGCATGGCCAGAGAGGTTAAAGGTTAAAGGGGCTAGAGTTAGAGAAGGGCACAGCAGAAATAAACAAGGTGAGGCAGAGCGCATCTGCGGGCTAGGGAACATTGGACACGACAACGGCAGGCAGCCGGACAAGGGAAGCTGCTGGCACTCATGGCTACCCAGTTGGGGGGAGTTACCCCAGTTATCAGTTAGGGTGTATATGGAGCGCGGACACGGGGTGGGAGTCAGATGGACTACTCCGGAGTCGGCATGAATCTCAATCGGGTCGGGAAGGGGGATGGGCCCCCAGAACCGACTAAAGTCCTTTGGGGAGAGGGGTGGGGGCGAGGTCTGGGACCCGCTAGAGCCCCTATCCGAAAGGCAATGGGATGGGCTGTGGGACAGGGAAGTCCTAGAGCCGATACCATAGTACTGTTTGTTTATATGTATCTGTGTTGTTGTCTTTTTGTTGCCCCCCCTGATGTGTTTTCCTTCTGTATCGCTTTCCCCCACCACATACCCTATTCCCCTAGCAGGGCGCAGAAGACGGGCGGCGACGGCATACACGAGACAAGGATCGGGATCGCCACGCCAACCAGAGGACTCAGAATGGCCCAGGAAGACACCGACGGAATCAGGTCACAAATAAAGTATCATGAATAACGAGGTCCGGTGTATCTCTCACAACGTCAAGGGGTTAAACGGACCGGCAAAGCGCAAGCTAGCGTTCAGGGATTATAAACGACTCAAAGCCGACCTCCTCTTTCTCCAAGAGACACACTTTTCTAGGGACAGTTACCCAAAATTTTTTGATAAAGATTTTCGTGTAGTATATTTAGCATCCGCCCAAGTGAAAAAGAGAGGGGTAGCGATAGCCATACATAATAGGATAGATTTTACGGTTGAGAAAAAGGTGGCAGATAAAGAGGGCAGATTTCTAATTCTGGTGGGCTCAATCCACGGGAAACCACTTACATTAGCATCAGTGTACGCACCCTGTGAAACATCAACTGATTTCTTCTCCCTTTTCTTCCGAAAACTCCAAAAGGAAGCCAAGGGAACCATGATCATAGCGGGCGATCTCAACAGGACACTGAATTCCAAGTTAGACAGGTGCACGGCCGCTAGTCTCCCCCCTAAGTTAGACATTCAGCAAATCACGCAGGGATTGAAGGATTGCCAATTGGTAGATATATGGCGCGAACAGCATCCCCAAAGTAGAGATTATACCTTCTTCTCCCATCCCCATAACAGATACAGTAGGCTAGACTACTTCCTAGTATCAAATAGACTGGTCCCAGTGGTCTCCCACACGGGGATCCACGAGATTTCGTGGTCCGACCACGCACCTATCGAGCTGCGGTGCACTCTAAACTTACTAGACAGACCGGGAGCAAACTGGAGGCTAAACGAGCTGTTATTGAAAATCCCGATTTTGCAGAGAGAGATTGGTGAGAGGATTAAGGATTTCTTCACTGAGAACGTAGGGAGTGTTTCTTCCGACACCACCCTATGGGAAGCCCACAAGGCGACTCTCAGAGGCTCCCTCATGTGCCTAGCCGCTAGGCGCCGGAGGGATCAGGAGAAACAGATAAAAGTCCTACAAGACAAGCTAGCGACCCTATCTAAGGCGCACAAAGTATCTAGGAATCAGGACACAATGCGAGCTTTGGCAGAAACCAAACAGCAGTTGAATATAAAACTGGCCTCCCGGGCAGAAAAGGAGATGAGCTGGTCCAGGCGTAGATACTTTGAGAAGGCGAACAAGCCGGACACCCTATTAGCACATCGACTTCAAAACAAAATTCCTAATTATCATATACAAACTATCCGCACACAAGGGGGAGAGCTTACCTCTAATCCTCAGAGGATCGTGGCAGAGTTCAAAAGCTACTAAGAGACGCTGTACGATGGGGGTAAGGTCATACACAATCAAAAGACGAGGGATAATCTCGGGGAATTCTTAAAAGAAGCCAAATTGCCAACCTTGAGCAGGGTGGAGAAGGAAGCGTTACAGACGGACTTCTCTTTAGAAGAGTTAACGGTAGTTGTAAAGTCACTTAAGCCTGCCAAAGCGCCCGGTCCAGATGGTTTCTCCAACTTATACTATAAAAAATACCTGAAAATTCTAGCCCCACATCTATTGAAGCTATTTAATTCTATTTTACACGGGGCCTCGTTCCCAGCTCAGATGCTTCAAGCTTCAATCTCCCTGATCCATAAACCTGGTAAGGACCCGGCAGACTGTAAGAGCTACCGGCCCATCTCGCTTATTAATACAGATGTAAAAAAAAATTCCAAATTACTAGCCAACAGAGTGGGTATCGTCCTTCCCAGGTTAGTTCATCCAGATCAGGTGGGGTTCATCGGAGGTAGGCAAGCGGCAGACAATACCAGACGGATAATAGATTTGGTGGATTTGGCACAGAAGCAGAATATCCCGTCAATGGTACTAAGTCTGGACGCGGAGAAAGCCTTCGATTCGGACGCTTGGGGCATTTGGCTTTGAGGGACGCCTCTTGGAGGCCATCATGGCCCTCTACGAGGGGCCAACGGCAAGGGTGAGACACCAGGGATTCCCATCAGAGCAATTTCAAATTAAGAGTGGCACACGCCAGGGATGCCCGCTGTCCCCTTTGTTGTTCGCCCTCTGCGTGGAACCTTTGGCGGCACATATCAGAAACAACCCGGATATTACGGGCATAGCTGTAAAAGAGCAATCACACAAAGTGGCGCTCTACGCAGATGATGTGATCCTGACATTATCACAGCCTCTCACCTACCTGCCCAATGTTTTCTCAATTTTGGGGACCTTTAAACAAATTTCTGGGTTCAAAATTAATCAGGCCAAATCGGAAGCCCTCAATATAAATTTACCCAAACCAGTAGAAAAACTAATTGGACTCAATTTTAATTTTAAATGGCAACCCTCTATGATTAAGTATTTAGGGGTATTTATCACGAAAGAATGTAAGACTTTATATAAAGCAAACTATCCCAGGTTATTTCGGACTCTCCGTGAGGATCTCCGGAGATGGGCGGAGTACAGTATCTCGTGGATAGGCCGTATTCATAGTGTGAGGATGAATCTCCTGCCACGAGTGCTGTACCTTTTCCAGGCCCTCCCAATCCCCCTGATACAAGAAGATATCCTCTCGCTTCAGTCCTTAATAACAAAGTTTATCTGGAATAAGAAAAACCCACGAATTAACAAAGCGATCTTGAGGAGGCCGACCTTGAGAGGAGGGTTGGGGGTGCCATGCTTGTTCGCCTACTACAAAGCAGCCCAACTGAGCCAGATTGTGCAGTGGCACACAGACCCGAACCTTCGGAGGTGGGTAGCGCTAGAAAAAACTTGCTGCACACCAATAGATATTAGGAACCTAATTTGGTTGCCCAAAAAAAGTCGGGCCGTTATGCGGACTCCTCTGCAGACCATGGTCAGCTCCCTGAAAGTCTGGGATGCGGTTAAGTTCAAGTGCCATCTCACATCCCTGAACTCTCTGATGACTCCCATATGGGGGAACCCAAACTTTGCTCCAGGTTTGGATAGCTCTATTTTCTCAAAATGGATTCAAGCAGGGTATCTCCGCCTAAAAGATCTGGAGGGCAGGCAACATATAAAAACATTTGATCACATTAAAGAGGAGAACAATTTACCAAACACTGAATTCTTTAGATACCTCCAGATCAGGGCCTTCTACAATGAAGCCCCAATTCGGCCTCGGAGAACAAATTTTGAGCAGCTCTGTTCAAGAGATACGGACACAAGGGGACTAACATCTAGAATGTACAGGGAAGTAGTGTGCCCGAAGACGGACGAGCAACCCAAACTGGCCTACATGAGACAGTGGGAAGCAGATATGGGGGAGACATTAGAAGACGAAGACTGGGATAAGATCCTGCAGATGGCGGCCAAAAGCTCCATCTGCACCACATTAAAGGAGAACGCATATAAAGTCCTGATGAGGTGGTATTACACGCCCGCTAAATTATCTAAATTTGTCAAAGGCTACTCTCCGCTCTGCCCCAAGCAGTGCGGAGAGAGAGCGGACTTATTCCATATGCTGTGGTCTTGTACGAAGGTAAACCCGCTTTGGGAGGAGATTAAAGATTGGCTTCAGAGACTGTTAGAAGTGGAAATCCCCTTGGACCCGTGGCTGTTCCTATTGGGCAGACGAGTCAAAGGGCTATCTAACGCCATACATAAATTGATCACGCACCTGGCTGCAGCCACCAGATGCGAGATCGCAGCAGTATGGAAACAACCAGAGATTCCAATTATCCATAAGATTAGAAATAGAATTTGGTTTGTCTGCCGGATAGAACAGTTGACGAGTTTGGTTAACGACACCGGCTCAAATTTTCTAAAAGTCTGGGAGCCTTGGCTGGCCCAGACAGACATCCCGGGAATAGATATCACCACAATCCTGCAATAATAGGCGGTAAATGCGTTCTCCGGTAATGAAAGGGATCCATGACAACATAGAGACAGAGGCTCCGGAGAAGGAGCAGGATCCAGGGTAGAATAGGCCCCTAGGGTAGGAGGCAGACAAAGAGGTATCAGCAGGAGAGAGTGGGTCAATGCTCTTGGAGAAAGAGGTTTACTCTAAAATACACGCACGGCGCCCGAACGGATGATGATAGGTGGAACACCTCTGCGAGCCCTCCAACCCCCCACTCCCTTCCCCCCCCCCTCCCTTCTACATAGTTAGTGTGTCTTGTCCCCTGGTTCGTCTTGTAAGTCCAGTAAGTCAAGTTTTGGTTCATTATATAAAAAAGAAAGTACTAAATGCGGTGATGTCACTGTAGACAATGGATGGTGTTACCATGTCAGCTGTATTTCACCCAATAAAATCAAAGTTACAAAAAAAAAAATACTTACCACCCACCAATAAACAAATCACCCCCTATTCCCCCAACCACCCCTCCCCCACTAACACATACAGTACATTAATTGTCAAAATTACTATTATCCAAATATGGATACAGTATTAATGCATTTGCCCATTAAAAATAAAATCAGCCAGCATAAAGTAAATACAATTTCAACTTACCCCTGCCAGGATGAAAGCCGTCCTCATCTTCCTCACTGTCCTTGTCCTCCATTGGCATGAACATTGCAATGGAAAAACTTAAACACTGTGTTTTTAGGCTATAACAAACCCTTTTGGTGGTTTATTTCTCCACCTCCAAATTAAAGTACTGGACAAACTGTCCCTTTAAAGGCAAAACACAAACCATAAAAATAAAAAAAACTCTACAATAGGGAGGCTAACTACACAGCTATGGCACAAACTAATGGCCACTAACCTCTTAATCACCTTAGCGGTTAGTAACTGCTATAGTAATTAAGGGGTTAACACCCCCCTCCCCCACTACCCACCCAGGAGGCCTAACCACCCTCCCTGGGGCAACTACCCTCACTCTCACTACGCATTAATTGGCACAGTGTTAAACCATGGCTATAATATATGCAAGCTAAAAAATAAAAAACAGCCACTAAATATAACACATTACATTAAAAAAACATTAGAAATGCCAATAAACCAATTGATTGGCACAGTGGTAAACCAAGCCCATATAATATGGGCATGCGTTGCCACTATGGCAGTCAACGGACACCATAAAAAAAATCAACAAAAATCAAAAACAATTAAATAAAACTAAGAACAACAAATCCAAAACAATTAAATGAAATCAAGAGACCCAATCCAAAACAATTAAATACAACCAATAACCACAAATACAATATATAACAATAAAATAAAAACAAGCATTTGGGAAGCACCTTCCAAAAACAACATCTGCCCCATTGGATTGGATTACAAGTAAAGAAGAAAAGACGGAAGAAACAAGAAACAAGAAAAGAACTTACCAGAAGTTGGGGAGCATTGTATTGAGGATCAAGAGGTTCCTGCTGCAGTCTGAATTGAAGGGTGAAGACAAAGGTAAGAAAAACATTGATTGTATCTCAGTTTTCTATTTTTGGTATTTTTATTGTATTTTTTGTTTTGTTTTGAGGTTGCCCATTGACTGCCAATGTGTTTATCTATGCCCCTTTAAGGATATAGATATGCTATTGCTTCAGTCATCTGAGAAATTGATTAATGCTGAGTGTTGTTCACAGAAGAACTCACATAAATGTGAAACTTCCAGATTGAATTCCCATTCATCCTAGGTACTCCATGTGCAGTCAGCTTGAAGAGTCGACCTAAATGCAAAATAGGAAAGAAGGGAGAGCACTACCAATATGTTAGCTTTTGAAAAACGTTGAGAGATGCGTTCCCATAGGTATAAAAATTATTTTAATGGATCATAATATAAACAGTCAAGTAGCCCACCACCTACGCGTTTCACGCCGAGGCCCTTTACCTTGATAAAACGCCTCAGCATGAAGCACGTAGGTGGTGGGCTACGTGCCTCTTTTTATATTATGATCCATTAAAATAATTTTTATACCTACAGTATGGGAACGCATATCTCAATTTTTTCCAAAAGCTAACATATGATAGTGCTCTGCCTTCTCTCCTATTTTGCATTTGGAACTTCACAAAACACAGCCCAGGCCAGTTGGTGGAGGATTGGATTTGTTACATATGTATATGCAGTGGTTGACAAATCACCAAAAAATCTACTCGCCACACAAAAAAATCTACTCGCCACCTAGTACCAAACATGTGCTGCTTGGGCCAATATTTACTCGCCCGGGGGTTAAATCCACTCGCCCAGGGCGAGCAAATGTATAGGTTTGTCAAACATTGTGTATATGTATTGTGACATTGACAGTCTCATGGTAGGGTAAAAAAGAGTCCACACCTTGTTTTTAGGCTATAACAAGCCCTTTTGGTGGTTTATTTCTCCACATCCAAATTAAAGTACTGGACAAACTGTCCCTTTAAAGGCAAAACACAAACCATGAAAATAAAACTTACTCTACAATAGGGATGTACAAGAAAAAAATAAAAACCGGGCGCTTCTCAAAGTGAATAATTAAATAACTATATAATATACGTGACAGTGATGTATATAATATACGTGACAGGAATCGAATCCTGAAGAAGCCACAGCGAAACGCGTTGAATCGATCCGCTGTGGGAGGTGATTGTGCTGAGGAAACCGGGAGACAACTGCTGGCAAACCAGTAGGAGACGGACACACCAGGCAGCCTCTTCCGCCCTGACTTACGACACCACAGGACGTGACGAAGGTACCAGTGACGTATGCGGAAGGGCTCCTCCGCTCCAGGAACAACCGGCGTTCTCCATTCACAGCTGTCCTCTCCCACGAACCAAATTTTATTACAAAATGTGAGTGTATTATACATATGATTATCGATTGCTGCCAATACAATTTTAGACTATACTACTCTATTGTGTGTTCTCTCTTTCACTTTTACATACCCCTGGGAGGATTACTGAACCACCATAATACAAGCTTCCAGTATCAGCATACCACTCTGAGGGATTTCCATTAAAGGGCTCCCATCAGAGAGAGAAGGGTCTCTGATACGCTTATATTTGATAGTGCAATCTGTGAGTACCACTACTACAGAGAACATTTTATTATATTTTTATATCATTACCATCTGCACTATTGTATTTATTTTTCTTTTTCATAATCCTGAGTCACCCAGCGCTCCGCTCCAATTTGAAAATCTACAATAGGGAGGCTAACTACACAGCTATGGCACTAACTGGGTAGCTAGGCAAACTTCCAGTTTTATACATCACAAAATGTCAGGAATCAAAATATACAGTCCTTACTGTGGTGCTGGGAATTAATCCCAGGAGTCTCCAGAAAATCTCTCTGGAATTGTGACCCCTTGCAGAAAGGCAGTGCTGCTCCCTCAGCAGACTAGGGAATGCCAGTTCCTTGTAGACAAGCCCTGCATCCACCAGGCTTGTTCGGTTTCATGGAGATTAGATTCCTGGGCCCAGGTGGTCCCATTAGGCCCTGCATCCAGCAAGCCTGGGGAACCATACCAACCAGTGTCATACTGGTTGGGGAAAGTCTCTCAGCTGTGGCAACTTTCCAATTGCCTTTTATAACCTGCTTGCAGTCAAGAGTTCACTCTGCAGTAATTAGGTGCACCTGCTGCTTGCCTCTCCAGAGGAGTTTAACCTCTTGCATGCTAGAAAGCATGCATTCTGAACCTCTCTATGACCTACAGATACAGTGACTCTGTCACATTTCTCCCTACCCAGCTTTAACATTGTCCTGTGGAGTGGCCTGTGCATCCTTAAAGTGTACCATCACTGTCATAGAAGTTTGACTTCAATCTCTCTTTTTTTTTTCCGACTTCAAATCGATGAACTATCCAAACTTCTCTCCAGTCTTTTCTGTGTCTTTATGACTGTTAAACCTCCGACTGGATCCATGGACCTGGTTTTTCTTGGTGAAATGCCTTTTTCAAAGAACATCTTCACTCCCGCCAGCAACTTTGGTTTTCCTTTTGGGGCAATTATAGGGCCCTCGGGGCACAAAGCACAGTATTTTCGCTACCTCTTTATAAAATCCTAGCCATGATGTGTAGTTGTGATTGAAGGGATGACAAATGCCAAAATCTTTGTAACTTATGCACTCATCCAGTACCTCTTTAAGTACTCGCTCTAGTTCTAGCTAGTTAGTTAAAGCTAGTTCTAGCTTTAGTCGCTCGTGGAGAAATTCTTGCTAAAGTTTATCTTTCCATTTCTCCTCCTTTTATACTTGCTTGGCAACGAACACTTTCACGCATGATGTGATCTCTTTGTCCATGTCAATTATACGACCGTTTGTGTCATGGCTCCGCATCATTAAGGTCCATTATGTCAACTTTGACGAAGTTCTCATCAGCTCTAACTGAACCCCATGGCACCTCTATTTTGCAGCAGCCTGGCTTGCAGACTTGGGCCTCTCTTTCTTGACTCGTTAATTTACTCAGAAGAAAGCACCTCTGGATAACCAGTGATGCCTTTCTCAGTGTGCGATAACAAAACATTTCTATCCTCATTCTCATCAGAGACTGAATCTTTATAGCGGCTGCTTTCATGGCAAGGAATCTACTTCGGACCATGTGGGCATGGTAGTACAACTGGATTTTTATTGCACTACTCGATCATAAATTGGTTCTTGCATTCTGCGTTTTGTGAAAAGCAGATTGTAGTACTGCAGCGGCTTTGCACATACGCTTATAGGAACACATAGATTGCTTGATTATGATGTAGGATCTCAATCCGGACACAATCACACAAGCAGCTTTCTTCACTTCCCTGTATTATCTTTGTTGGTGAAACTTCCTATAATTTGTCTGTAGTTAACATCAAAACATGTCTCACATGTAGGACAGATCATGTTATATATGTGCTTGAATGTCAGTGTAAACTTCAATATGTGGGCAAAACTTTGAGACTCATTAGAACCAGAATTGTCGAACATTTAAGCAGTATTAAAAGACAATTAATCACCCATAGTGTATCCAACCATTTTCATTATTTCATAAGGGAGATCCAACTGGTTTAACATATATGGCTATCGAGCAAGTCCAACAACATTGGAGAGGGGGAGATAGGGAGCTTGAATTATTGAGGAGGGAGTCATTTTGGATTCATCGTTTGGGGAGTTTGACACCTAGGGGACTCATTATGGAGTTAGATATTGTCACCTAATGACATGTTCCCTAATGCTGATATATATCTCTCTCTTTCATCTCCCTTTAGGATCATTCTGCTTTTAGGAACAATCTGCTTTTAGGTTATTTTAACTGTTACCTATATTTTAGGATGATTTTATGATGATGTGTATCAACTGTAGATATTATTGTAGGAGATTTATAATTATGTGTCCCAACTCCACCTTGCTTTAAATTTAGTTTTGTTATTATACTATCTGTGAACTTTATTCTGTTCATATGACGATGCCATTGTCCACTATTATAATATTATGTGTATAAACTCTGCATTGCCTTTCAATGTTAGGATTTTATATACTTTGTATATTCAGTTTAGGAAATCTAGTTCTGAAAGTCCATTTTGGTATTAATCCCTATATCATCATATACATCTAATTGTCACCATATAATGTGTGAGGATTTTAATATTATGTGTATAAATTTCAATATTATGTGTATAAATTTTTGATAATATGTGTATCTAATTTGGTTTATGTTTTAAAGTTCTATTATCATCAGGAATGTGTATGCCCTAGAAAGTAGTGACTATAGTCTGAATTAGAATTATTTTGACATACTGTATGGCCCTCTATTGTGATATTTGGCTCTTATTTATCCATTGTGCCCTTTCTCCTTTATATCCTGACTTCTGTTCCATTCAGTGTGTTTTAAAAAATAGCGCACTTAAATCCAGCAGTGAATGTTAACCTCCTTATTAGCATAACATCAACATGTGAGATGCATGAACAATTAGTATACAAGCTACTTAAGGAATGAATTAAGAATGTGACTCCACACTCCTGACGAAGCCGACGTGACTACGTGGAGAAACGCGTAGAGTGGGAGTCATCCTGTCACACGGAGCAGCTTGGAGAGAAACTGCGGGAAGCTGAGTTACCACCGGAGTGCAACCGGATCTGAGTGCATACTGTATATTTTTTACTTAGATTAAAACTTTTTACCTGGTTGATCTGTGCTATAAAAAGAAAAGAGGTTGGGGCGCTCCCTATTTGTATAGGCTTGTGATGTTGCCTGTGTGGTAGTGTGTAACCAAAGAAAGGGTAGTGTATACTTGCCCTTGTTGTTTTCTGCAGCTGGACCAGTAGAGAAGATAAAGCCCGGAATCTTCTTGTAGTTGCAGTGGAGGTGGAGGGTTGGTCAGCGCACGGGATTTTGCTCAAACGTAGAGATAAGAGGATAGGAAGATATGGAACACGGTATTAGTGTTTTAGTAATCGAACGGTACAATACAGCCAAAAGAACTTTGGAATTAAAAATGTATGAAAAATATATTTTTAAAATAGCTTAAAACTCTTTGGAATTAAAGAACCTTGGTAATTAAAAGTAAAAATATATAAATATATGAAAAAATATATTTCTAAAATAGCTTAAAAATAGATTAGAAAATCCTTAAATAAAATCCTTAAATAAAATTTAAATGGAATTATGTGTTTTTTTTGTGAACAGAAGCAGAATATGTGCTATATGTGGATGACTAACAGGGTGTGTTTATATAGCCTGTTGTTGGTCTGAGGAACCTGACGAAGCATTATTGCGAAACTAGTTGTTCCCTGCCGGAGCCCATTGATTGAAGGACCCAGCCAGCCTGCTGACATCCGGTAAGACCTCCTCTTCCGGTCCCGCCATCGGACGCGACCACGGGAGCTGTACTGGTGAGAGGAATATCACCGGACGATCAGGATGATGCTGGGCTGTTTTAAAGCTGTACCGTGAGTGTTATTTTTGACTTTGTTTTCTGTACCTAATAAATTCTATTTTGCTCACTCACCGAGTTCGGCCCTTTTCTTCCTATTTGGGCCCCCGGGAGAGAAGCAACTCACGTACTGCCTCCACCAGGAGGGTGAGAAAGCTATTGTTTTTAGCAGCATTCCGTGAAGGAAAGACTGCACATTAAACTCTGCTAACCAGCCCCATTATCCCCTTTTTACCTCAGACCAACAACAGGCTATATAAACACACCCTGTTAGTCATCCACATATAGCACATATTCTGCTTCTGTTCACAAAAAAACCACACAATTCCATTTAAATTTTATTTAAGGATTTTATTTAAGGATTTTCTAATCTATTTTTAAGCTATTTTAGAATATATTTTTTCATATATTTATATATTTTTATTTTAATTACCAAGGTTCTTTAATTCCAAAGAGTTTTAAGCTATTTTAAAAATATATTTTTCATACATTTTTAATTCCAAAGTTCTTTTGGCTGATCTGTGCTATGCAGTGTTTTCCTCACTCTCTCTACATTTGGGGCTTTTCATCCTGAGTACCGGGGCTGCCCTGATGACTCTGAACTGACACCTACCATGGATTGACTGCTATAGCCTTTATTGCTGTTATTAATCTTACAGTTTGTAAGTAGACACTCTATACGAGCCAAGTTTTGGAGTTTATTGCCCATCCTGTAATTCCTCTGCACTTAGATTTCCTGTGTTTTTGTGTGTTTCTCCTTTATGCTCCCCCTGGATTTCGTGTATAAAGTATATAAAGTATCTATAAATAGAATGTACTGTATTAATCCATCACTAACTTTTTTTCTACAATATGCATATTATATTTGGCAACAATAACTTATTATTGCTCATGTTTTTTTACTTTTAGCTCCACCATTCCAGGAACATTATCTGAAAGCATAATAAAAAATGTAATTATAAATGCTTCCATGCACACAACTTGGTTATGTTCAGTATATTATTTTCAGATACAAATTTAGATTATTCATTTTGTATTTAAAAATTCTGGTTTAAACCATAATTTCCATGTGCACTGTTGCATAAATATACCAATTTTTTTTTTCAAAATTAACACAAATACAAATACTGTATGGCTTGTTTTCTCCACAAGTTATTGCTTCATAACACATTACAAAACATCTAGCCTCAGATGTACTGGCTCACTCCCTACCCCACCCCCCCCCCCCCGGGTCAATTCCTCCTCCTGCCCTGCCTGTTTCCCCCAGAAGGCAGCTTCTGATGCGATAGGCCTATCCCCACCAAGGTAAAATTGTGGGGTGGGGGGGGGGGGGGGGTTTGGGGTGAGTGTGTGGGGGTGTGTGATTGAGTGTGTGTGTGTGTGAGGGAATGATTAAGTGTGGAGGGTGATTACTTTTGTGTGTGGGAGGATTGTTGAGTATGTTTGAGGGGGGATTGAGTGTGTGAGGGGATTGAGTGAGAGCGAGGGGGATTGAGTGAGACAGAGTGGGATTAAGTGAGAAGGGGGGGATACTGTGTGAGGAGTAGAGGTTGAGTATGAGGTGGAAGGGTTTGAGTGTGAGGATGGGGTTGAATGTAAAGAAGGGAGACTGAGTATGAGGAAGTGGGTTAAGGAAGGGAGATTGTGTGTGAGGAGTGGGGTTTAAGAGGGAGGTGGTTTGAGTGCGAGGGGGATTGAGTAATAAGGCAGGTTGGGAGTGAGGAGGGGGAGTTGAGTGAGTGAAGGAGATTGAGTGAGAGGGAGGGGCATTGAGTGAATGTAAAACATTATTTATTTGATTGTCATTTTTGATTGTCATTTTTGTATTTATATATACTGTATGTGTTTAAAATGTCAGCCCTAGTATTAACTAGTCCTCCAATTTTTTATTTATTTGTTGTGCCGTCCTCTTAAGACAAAAGGTTGCAGACCGCTGTTCTAGAAGAGTATTGCCTCCAATGTGGGGCAAACATTTTACGAGAATAATGACCCACTTAAGCCTTAAGATCGCTGAATTTACCTTAACCCTTAAACCACTGATCCCCATACAGATAAGTTCATTAGGGTGAAACAAGATCCAGCGTTCATAAAGACAGACCAAAACCCTGCAACTAGCCCCAAACCAAGTACTCACCAATAAACCAAACCAATTTTGCCAAAAACCAGAAGAGGATCCTCACTTCATTGATGTTTGCTAATAAAGATACACTGATTAAACATGACATTGCAAATGCTGGATTGCCCACCGATTTACTGTATGTGGTGTGACAATTGCCCCAAAATATAATCTGAAAACTGAAAAAAGTGGGTAACTAACAAAATGTGCTCCTTACACATTTTAGTCAGACTTTTTTTCATAGCATACTAAAGTAGTAACAGTATTTTTAACAGAAGTAAATAATAAGGATATGTTAAATCGGACCCTTCCAAAATCTTACATTCCAAAAACAAATTCAAGACAAAACCCGTGAGGTTTTGAGTTGCTCAGTGATTAAGGACACCTACTCTGTAAACAATGACAACTCCTTGCCTTGGGCAAGTCACTTTCTCACCCTGTGCCTCAGTCACCAAAAACATAGATTTTAAATTCACCCGAGCAGGGACTATGGGGGTCATGCACTAAGCTCCGTTCAGTCACTTTTAGAGCGCAAAGTGCTCCTAGAACGTGATGTTGCGCTGAACACGATGCACTAAGCAAAGCAAACAGGCACTTTGCGCTCTAAAACGGACTTTTTTAAGGAATTTTTTCTAAGTCCAACTTTGCTCGTTCGTTAACCTGTTTGCGTTAAATTCTGCCCTTAAGCGGGATGCACTAAGCAACGCAACCTTAGCGTATGCGAAAGTTGCGCTGATTAGAACACGTCAGCTCAAGGTAGACGCAAAAAAAGCTGGACTTAGAAAAAATTATTGCTTTACATTTTTGCAAGCGCAAAACCCATACAACAGGCCGGCGGGTGTCCCCGGCTGACCCCGCAGGGGAGCCCGGGGGTCGCACGGGTGTCCCTGGCTCACCAAGCGGGGGTCCCCGTGGGAGTGCGGGTGTCCCCGTGGCCGTCCCAGGGTCCCCACGGGAGTCCCGGGGTACCCGCTACCTGCGGTACCAATGTTGCTCCTCCAACAATAATAAACAATATTTATAACTAAATACACCCCCCTAACACATACAATACAGTAATGGGCAAAATTATTATTATCCACATATGGATAATAATGCATTTGCCCATTTTAAATACATATAAATACAGTAAAAACATATTACACTTACCTTTTACAGGCACCCACGATGAAGGTCGTCTTCATCCTCATCTTCATCCTGTCCATTCCCCCTCCGATGCTGCAAAACATACACAAGAATAAAAACATCCAATGTAATGTCCCCTAACCCCTTAATCACCATAGCGGTTATTAACCGCTACAGTCATTAAGGGGTTAACCCACCCTCACCCACCACTCGGGAGGCCTACATACCCTCCCCCACTAACCCCCCACCCCGTGAGGCCTAACCACCTTCACCCACTACCCAGCCGGGAGGCCTACCCATATACCCTTGGGGCCAATACCCCCTCCCCCCACCCCCAGTACCCACAATAAAAACAATACACTGCCCCGCAATAAACATCATTATATTTATTAAATACATAACTCACCGCCTGTGCCCACCCATAAATACATGATTGAGAAGGGGTCTCTGAGGTAGAAATCAATGCGGTTCAGCTCAGGGGACCCCCTGATCCCGCACACTATTATTAAAATGTACATTAATGCAGCTTCATTACCATAGCGGATAGCCGCTATGGTAATGAATTATTGTTTATTGTTATGTGTGTTTTAATACTAGTGTAGATGTGCAATGCGGTTCAGGTCCTGAGACCCCCTGCTCATGTACACTATTATTAAAATGTATTTATTTAGTGTACGATCGCCTGTAACAGTCTTGCATGGAGATACAGAATCTCCATGCAAATGTTACATGCGGATTTTTTTTCAATCAGCTAGCGTACGTAAAGGTTAAGAACGCTAGCAGGGGGAAAAAAAGCATCATGTACGCTGTGGGTGTTTTGAGCTATTTTGAGCAGGTACATTAAAAAATGGGCTCAAGGCCTTAGTGAATCGCGTCCCCGGCCTCACTTTTTAACGAACCTGCTTTTTTGGAACATCAGAACGCAAAGCCATTGAGCTTTGTGCATAGCCCCCTAAGTATGTAATAATTCCTATGTGCGGCAACCACACACTATACTGTAAGAAAGGGGGGGAGATCCTCCGGCGCGTAGTTTCACTCGTATTCCGGAACACATGCAATGTAAACAAAAAGAGGGACCAAAATCAGGAGTGGTTAAAACACAATGGTATACGTGTGGAGTTATATGGGTAACGCACTTACATTAAAACAACAAGTCTCCAAATAGGAATGGCGAGCACTTCTTGATGTTACCTCAAAAAAAGGGGGGAAAGAAGGGAATCATAGCATAACACTGTTTATTAACAAAAGTAATTAAAAGAGATTGCAAACTCACAAGCGGCCATTAAAAAATGGCATAGAGAGGAGTAGTCTCCAGGCTCCACCAATCGTCCTCCTAAGTGGTTGGATGTCTGTGTGGAGTCTGTTCCAGCCGGTAAGATGGTGGTGCAGGGATGTAAATGACAGCAGGGTTGTCTTCCCAGACTTGTGCACAGCCTGGATTTTCTCCCGTTCGTCAGTCTCCTCACTGCAGCTTCCGACTTCCGCGCATGCGAATGCGCCCCGGTCGTGATGCAGGCCAAGCTGGAATTGCGCTCTTACTCCTCTGTATGGTGGCTTGTGATGACCAAAATCCGTCAGACGCGTTTCGCAAATTAGCTTCCTCAGCTACGTCACTGAGGAGTAAGAGCGCAATGACCACCTTTGTGATATCTGCAACAGCTTTTTATATGTGCCAAAGTATGGGAGAAATGTTTCAGAAATGTTACTAATTCGACAAATTTAAGGAAATACAAATTATCACTAAATTGGCCAATTGACTTTGGGAGAGAGGTATCCGGATGGCGAAGGATGGGTGCTGAAATGAAGATTTTCTTGAGGGTTTCGAAGGCAGCAGTGGCTTCAGGGGGTAAGGAATAGGGGTCGGCTCCTTTCTTGGTAAGGGCTGTGATGGGAGCCACGGTAGTGGAAAAGTTGCGAATAAACTTCCTATAATAATTCGAGAATCCGAGGAAGCGTTGAATAGCTTTACTCCAGTATGGCTTTCAGCTTTTCGGGGTCCATACTAAACCCCTGGTCAGGGAGGCTGTGTAAGTCTGGTGAAAGAGGCACTTCTCCAGTTTGGCGTAGAGATGGTTAGAGCGGAGACGGGTGAGAACGTGCCTGGTGTGTAGTACATGGTCTTGGAGAGTCTTGGAGAAGATGAATATGTCATCTTGGTAGATGATTACAAAAACGTTCAGTACGTCGCGGAAGACCTTATTCATAAAGTCCTGAAAGACGGCCATGGCGTTGCAAAGGCCAAAGGGCATCACCAGGTACTCGTAGTGGCCGCTAAGGGTGTTGAAGGCGGTTTTCCACTCGTCCCCCTCTCGGATGCGGATAAGGTTGTAAGCCCCTCTCAAATCAAGCTTGGAAAAAATGGTAGCCCCTTGTAGCCTGTCAAATAACTCAGATACGAGGGGAAGAGGATAACAATTTTTGATGGTTATGCGGTTGAGACCTCTATAATGAATGCAGGGTCTAAGCGTACCGTCTTTCTTCTTCACGAGAAAAAAAAACAAGCAAGGACATGTAATCTTATAAATAACAAACATAGTTGTGCAAGTTACTCTCCCTTTGATTTTATATTTCTTCCCACTCCTAGGGTGGGTGAACTCAGTACCCGTGTTTAGGCTGTTGCACACTGAGCAGTTGCAACACCGGTAGCAACCAGGCTTTAGATTATCAAAAAAATGGGGTACAGTGTAGGCCTCCTTTTTGTCTGCACTGATTAGTAGATCTATAAGATTTTTCCCCTCTGGTATGCAAACCTTGGTTGTAATTTACAGGCCTCCTTAAGAGTGCTGTCACTATTTGATGGGGTCTCCAGTGGTCCCCGCGGGTGTCTGGGGGCCCTCAGGTTGTCCCCGCGGCTGTCTGGGGGCCCTCAGGTGGTCCCCACGTGTGTCTGGGGTCCCTTCGGTTTCCACCGCGGGTGTCCAGGGGTCCACACTGGCCTGCAATACCAATACAGTGCCTAACAAAAATATGCATACATTCAAATAAATACATCCCCCCCCCCCCAATACATACAGTACAGTAATGGGCAAAATTACTATTATCCAGATATGGATAATTGCTCATTTGCCCATTATAAAACATTAGCCAACCAGCCAGCATAAATAAACAAAATAAACTTTTCTACTGACCCCTTCCATCATGAAGGGTGTCCTCATCACCATACTCCAGGTCCATGTCCTCCGATGCCAGAAAGAATACATGAAAAAAAACAATCTTATAGCTCTTAACCCCTTAATCACCGGTTAATAACTGCTAAAGAAATTAAGGGGTTAACCCATCCAAATCTGCTACCCACACGGGAGGCCTAAAGGGGACCACTATACCCACCCTGTATCCATTGACTGGAATAGTGGTACATCATACCCATATAATATGGGCATGATAAGCCACTATAGTATTCAATCGTCACCCTAATAATGAGCCACTTATCGCCAGTTTTCAAACTCGTGCAATTCTAGTAGCCCAGATTCGCTTATCAAGGCTAATCACAGCTCTAGAATAGCAGAGAGAGAGAGAGAGGGTGACAGAGAGAGAGAGGGTGACAGAGAGAGAGTGTATGGAATTGGGGAACACGTCCTCTGTGGCGTGTTCCCTCCTTACCTGCTGTAGCGCGCCTCCCCGCTCTTCTTACAGAGCATGCGCACACCCACAGCTCTTCACACTGTGCCACGGAGCTTGGCTCCACCCCCCAGTCGTGTTGCACATCTGTCATGAGCGGCGCACGCATGTGACGTCGTGCACCACTCCCCAGCTGCATGTCAAGTACTCCTAATTGGCCACTTGTCTCCTGCAGCCAATCCCTGCCTCCACAGAGGACCTGCCACTGCTCTGCCCCCGGCCTCATTGGTTCCTGTTTACTTTAAAAGACTTTCACTTCTGCCTTGCTGAGCATAACCTGTGTAGCCTTGTGTTCCTGCGTTTGCTGTGCCTTGCCTTGTGCCTTGTGCCTTGTTGCTGTGTTCACCTCTGTTGCTTTCTCATGTACTGACCCGGCTTGACTATAGTACCCCCTCTGTACACCTCAGTACCGGGGTCCCGCCTTGTTCGTGGTGAGCACAAGCATTACAGAAAGAGAGAGAGAGAGGGTGACAGAGAGAGAGAGAAGGTGACAGAGAGAGAGAGAGAGAGAGCAAGAGAGGGTGACAGAGAGAGAGAGGGTGACAGAGATAGAGAAAGGTTACAGAGAGAGAGAGGGTGACAGAAAGAGCATGACAGAGAGAGAGAGTGGGTGACTGACTGACACTTGGGTGGGTGGGTGGGTGACTATGACTGACTGGGGGGGGGTTCTGTATTCACACACACTCTCACTGTCACACACACTTTCTCACTCAATCGCTCACTCTCTCTCACTCACACACTCTCTCACTCACACACTCTCTCACTCTCACACACTCTCACACACTCTCTGTCTCACACTCCCGCGGGGGCCTCCACACGGCAGGGGGTTGCCACATGGCAGAGGGGTCTCTGCATGGCAAGGGGGGGATCTCAGGCCTAGGAGGTGGGTAGTGGGGCTGTAGTGTGTAGTGTTTTTATTGTGGGTAGTGGGGGTGGGTGAAGGGGGTATTAGCCCCAAGGATGGGTGTTTAGACCTTGCGGGTGGGTAGTGGGAGGGGTTAACCCCTTCATTACCATTGCGGTATTAACCGCTATGGTAATGAAGGGGTTAACTCCACCCGTAGTCTCTCGCAAGGCCTAAACACCCACCAAGGGACAAATACCCCCTTCACCCACCCCCTCTACCCACAATAAGCCTGGCACGGGTGGTTAACCCCTTCATTGCCTTACCGGTTAGCCGCTAAGGTAATGAAGTGGGCTGTAATTGCATTTTTCCTGCATCGAATGCATGTCGGGGGTCTCCGGTGCTGGTATTAATGGTTATCAGTAAAAAGGGTTTGGGACAAGTCCCAATAAACAGTGCTCAATCCAAGTTGGACTCTATTTCACTTGATGAATTGAATTGTCCACATATCATGGTGTAGAGGAAGCATATGATGCCTAATGGTTATCAGCTCCGGAGACCCCCGACATCAATCTGATGCAGGAAAAGGGCCTGATTTTTTCTAAGTCCCGTCTCGCCGCTCCTCGCCGCTCATTCGCAGCTTCTTGACAACTTTTTGTGCCAGGATGGTTTGGAGAGGAATTCTCAATTCTAGAATGGCAAGAAGCTGATCGGGGCTACTAGAATTCAGCGAGTTTTAAAAAGTGGCGAAAGTGGCTTTTCGCCGCGCGTCGGCCGAAAAAAAGATTTCGGCAACAAAAAAAGGCGACTTTTTCTGTTCTCGCCAGCTTTTCGCTGCTTACTGAATCTAGCAGGTATTTTTGGTGAGCAAATAGCGAAAAGTGCCTTTTCACCGCTTACTGCATAGACCCCATAGTGTTTCTCCAAGGGACTCATTTTGATGTCCATGATCCCCCTAACACATTCAGGAACATATTCCCACAGGCATTTTATTCCTCATTCAGCAGTAAGAAAAGTGGGGTGGCGATTCTACTCAAGCAAGGGGTCCCCTTCAACGCAGAAGACATAATCACCGACCCAGAGGGTAGATTTCTTATAATTTATGGCACACTCTCAGGCTCAGCTGTTGCTCTAGTTAATCTTTACTCAATAAACGAGAACCAGACAGAATTTCTGAAATCAGCTTTAGAAATGATCAAACCAAAGTTTCTGTCCTCTCATGGTGGGGGGAGACCTAAACATGGTTTCTAATCCCAAAGTGGATACATCCTCTACCCCGGGTCAAACGCACACTCTCCACATACAAAAAACAGCAAACAAATTCAGGGACATAATAAAGGAATTTTCTCTGTTGGACATCTGGAGAGCACAACATAAGGGCCAAAGGGACTATACTTTCTATTCCCCTCCTCATCAAACATACTCACGAATAGATTATCTATTCGCCACAAAAAATATCCTACAGGCCTCTTTGCATTCAGATATTGGACCAATTACTTGGTCGGACCATGCTCCAATTGACCTGACCCTCACCCTCCCCTTTGTCAAAAATAACTGCTTTCATTGGAGATTAAATGATTTGCTACTGAATCACCCTGAAAAAGAGGACAAAATTAAATGGGCCCTAAAAGAATACTTTGAGCTCATCAAAGGCTCAGTCTCATCCCCGGCCATGCTCTGGGAGGCACATAAGGCAACGATCAGGGGCGATTTTATTTCCATTGCCGCTCATAGGAAAAAAAACTTAACTGAAAATATATAAAGAACTGACTGATAAAATTATAAATCTAGAACAATTACATAAAGCCAACCAATCAAAAAAAATATACAAATCCTTGACCGCAACCAGATCAGAGCTAAGACAGATACCATTGTAGAATGTTGAGAAGGCCTTGAAATGGACCAATCAACGATATTACGACAAAGGAACAAGGTTGATAAACTCCTAGCCAACAAGTTGCGAGGGGTGAGGGGAAGGTCACAAATAATGGCGATCAAAGATAAAAATGGTAACATTATTTATGATGATAAAAGAATCGCTAAAGAATTCTCCAAATATTATACCAAATTATACAATTTGAACTCCGCTAAGGGAACCTCCCAGCTACTAAACAGAAGCAATTACGAGTTATCTGGGAAAATGTAACCTACCTCAATTAACCGAGGGTGAAACAAATGCTCTAAACAGTAAAATCACTCAAAACGAACTGGCTGAAACGGTTAAGACACTAAAAATTTCAATAGCCCCCAGCCCTGATGGATTCACCAATGTCTACTACAAAAAAATCCTAGCCATAATCTCTCCACATCTACCAGAGATGTGCAATTCATTCATGGATGGAAAACCAATCCCATCAGCCATGTCAACCGCAAACTTGGCTATAATACACAAAGAGGGTCGAGACCCTATGCAATGCCGTAGCTACCGTCCAATCTCCTTATTAAATAATGACCTGGAATTGTACAGCAAATTCTTGGCGAATAGACTAAACTGTATTCTCCCGAAATTGATCCATATAGTCCAGGTGGGATTCCTATCGGGTAGACAAGCCTCAGATAACACATGGAAAATAATAAATATCGTGGAAGATGTCCGTCTCACTGGAACCAGAGCCATACTTGTACTGTAAGTCTTGATGCAGAGAAGGCGTTCGACAGAATAGACTGGATATTTTTGGAAAAAAACACTACAGAGATTTGGATTTAAGGATGCCTTTTTAGAAGGAGTCCGAGTACTATACCAAAACCCAATGGCTTTAGTTAAACTCCCAGGAAATGATCCGGGCCCAATAAGAATTAAGAATGGAACACGACAGGGCTGCCCATTTCCCCTCTTCTTTTCGCCCAGACAATCGAGCCCCTAGCTGCGAATATTAGAGCAAATGTTAATATCCAAGATAAAACAATTGGGAAAATAAACTATAAAATCTCCCTATTCGCAGATGATATCATTTTAACATTAGCTAATCCCCAGATTTCGTTGCCTAACCTCCAAAAAACCTTATCAGATTTTGGGAAAATCTCCTATTACAACATTATTAATGACAAATCAGAGGCCCTAAATCTGACCCTCCCAGAGCCGGAGATTAAATTATTAAAATTGAATTTTAACTATAGATGTAGTTCTTCTCACATCAAATATCTGGGAGTAAATGTTACCAGGAACTACCACTCTCTATACCAATGCAACTACCCGCCCTTGTTTGACAAAATTAAAAGGGACTTGGCGAAGTGGCAGGTATTCCAGGTGTCGTGGATTGGGAGAATAGTTTCAGTTAAAATTAATATACTCCCTCGGTTATTATATCACTTCCAGACCCTACCAGTCCAGATACCTAGATCCGAGCTAAAACATTTACAAAATAAAAAAATTCCCTTTATCTGCAGGGTAAAAGGCCCAGGATCGCAAACTGATGACCTCGAAATTGAGAGGAGGCATGGGAATCCCAGCTATCTCAAAATATTACCAAGCTGCCCAATTACGGCAAGTGGTGGTTTGGAATGCTGACCCAATCCAGTATTGCTGGTTGGCCATCGAATCCCAGTATGCTAGAATGTCTTTTCTGCTAATGCCCCTATGGGCCCCAGATAAGAAAGATTTACAGGCAAAGGGGTTCGAGCTGGACCCGCTGAGATGCACCTGGGAGACCTGGACAAAGTTCAAAGGCAAATTTAACCTCACGTCTCCCACCTCACAACTTATCCTACTTTTTAATAACCCCAACTTTCCACCAGGATGTAACACCAAGCAATTCGACCAATTTAAAGCAAGAAATATTAGAGCAATTGCAAATCTATTCCACAATGGGAAATTTCTGAGTTTTCAAGAGCTTCAAACTAGATACGAAGCACCATACTTAGATATGTTTAAATATTTGCAGATCCGGCATTTCCTCCAAACGATTTCCACAAAGTTGGAATTTCCTCCTCTCTCAAGCTTTAAAGTATTGTGTAAAATAGGCATATACCAAAAAAGGCCTGATCACAAGAATATATGCTGGTATGGAGGCCTCGGTAGTCACTCCAGACCACTACTACAGGCTCAAATGGGCGGCTGATTTAAATGTGAAAATTGACAGGGATGATTGGGAGGATATTTGGGAGTTTGCTGCAAAGATCTATATATGTACCACTATAAAAGAAAAAGTTTATAATGTTATTTTCTAGTGGTACCTTACCCCAAGCCGGCTGAAGTAAATCTACCCTCTGGTGACTTATCTGTGTTGGAGGGGTTGCGGACAAAAAGGAGATCTGGTACACATCTGGTGGACATGCCCAGCCATACAGAAACAATCATTAAAGATACAACAGGTCTGTCCATCCCGATGAATCCTTTGAATTATCTACTGGCTAAACCAGTCGAAGATGTAGACTGCCCCATGAGGAGATTAATATAGTTTATATTGAGTGCGGCTAGATGTGCCGTGGCGGCCTCCTGGAAAAAGATAGCCCCACCCTCCAGACAAGCTGTTGAAAAAAGAATAAACAAAGTGATTATAATGGAAAAATATACAGCTTTTTTTAAACATTCGACAGAGGAATTTTATAGAACATGGAAGCCATGGTTGGGGCAGCGACCTGAACTGAACAGCCTGGACAACTAAAGGGCTCCATCACTAAATTAATTTGAGGTAAAACGTGTAGGTTGATCAACAGGCGTATGAACCCATTCGAAGCCCAATAAAGGGCGATCCCTAATCGAATCCTCCAAAAGATAATAAAAAACAAAGCCACCCCCCCCCCCCAAATAAGAAGTAAGAAATACCTAGGAGAAGCTTTTGAGCATTAAAAAATAGGTTGGCAATGCAGACAAGGGGAGAGGGAGGTCACCACCCCTCACCTCCCCCCCTCTCCCCCCTCCCCCCAATCTCTTCCTTTTTCTTTTCTCTTTCTCTTGGTCCTCCCTAATGGACACAAATCTAAAAGTCTAGTTGGTCCCCTTCTCTGACCAACTGATTGGAATAAACATACCCATATATAAATTGAAAGACAAAAATATGATTAAATCAGATACGAATATATGTTATCCACTGTTTCGCCACTTCTGTATATTTCTGGAAAGTATAACAGTATGTTTTTTTCGTCAATGTCCCAGGATGTTGTGTATTTTCTGTCTACTCAATAAAATATTTGAAACAAAAAAAAAATCAAGTGTCTTTTTGTATGATCTACTACTAGTCACTAAGGGTTGTAGAAATGTGTCAATGTACACTGCCAAAGGTTGATTAATTGAGTTAGTGGCCGAGATGATCAGTCTGCCTGGGGGATTGTGGAGACTCTTGTGTATCTTGGGTAATAAATAAAATACTGGGTTCTTCTTGGTCAGAAATTCTAACTCTGTCTCAATCGGATTGGCCGGGTACCAATTGACACTCAAATGTGATGTCACAGGCCTTATATAAGGCATGTCACGTTGTCTCTTTTGATGCCAAGAAGCCGATTGGCGATTGGACAACATCTGCCCCAAATTGGATTACAATAGACTGATGAAGATAAAAAAGATAAAGAAGAAGATGGACTTATCGGGCTGTTGATAGTCAATGCGCCAAGTGTCAAGAGGTTCTTGTTGTTGCTGATGGACTCAGAATTGGATGGTGAAGACTTCAAAATTAAGAAAAACATTGATTGTATTTTTTTTCAGTGCGTATTTTCATGATTGGTTTTTCTAATTGTGTTTTTTTGATTCTTGATTTGTTTAATTGTGTTTTTTTGGATGATTGTTTTTTGTTATTGTGTTTTTTGCTGATTTTTTCTTTTTATTTGTGTTGTATTTTTGGTGGTAGTATTTTTTAGGTTGTCCATGACTGCCATAGTGGCTAATCATGCCCATATTATATATATATTATATGGCATGATGTACCACTGTGCAAATCAATGGGTAGAGGGTGGGGTAGTTGCCCTGGGGAGGGTATTATGCCTCTTTGGTGGGTAGCAGGCGGGGGGTTAACACTGTAATTACCATAGTGGTTAATAACAGCTAAGGTGATTAAGGGGTTAATGGCCAGTAGTATATTGAAGAAGAGGAAGATGAGGACAGCCTTCATCCTGGTAGGGGTAATTATAACTTTAATTTAGTATGTGCTGGCTGCTTAATGTTTTGGTTATTTTTTATTATTGTAATGGGCGAAAGTTCGATTATCCAGATAGGGATAATCAGGATTTTGCCTTTTTCTGTACTGTATGTGTTGGGGTGGGGGGTTGTTTAATGTATTGTATACTACAATACAATACTACAAGCAGGGGTCCTCGGACCTGAAATCTATGTGGTTCAGTTCCGGAGACCCCCGCTTCAATATTGTGTTATTCAAATAAAATAAAACCCCCGTGATCGCCTGTTAGAGGCGCGCAGGTAGAATAACTGATTCAGTCTATCTCTTACTGCGTGTCTATTACAGACAGGTGAAGCCAGGTAGAATTCACACAGCAGGGTTAATCTGATGGGCTATTAGTCTGGCCAGTGGAATCTCGTGGCATGCTAAAGGTTGCCGTGCAAAACATGCACGGTAAGCGGTAGAGAACAGGTAGCTACATCTGTATGTTGATATATATCAAATCAGTCAGTGTACCATAGTGTATTTTAAGGTGGATGTGCAACAATATCACCATAATTTTTAACGGAGTATATACCAGTTGCTAACACTGTGCTTACTTGTTTGATAGCAGCAAGCACTACTTTAGTTTACTCCACCTCCTTGCATTGGCAGTTTGTTATAAATCTTGGATCCGACCTTGATTACCTCCCGCAGGTTATCCGAACACAGATTTCCAACAATGTGTTTATACAATGCACACTTGCTATTCATGTTGCATATTTACTTCCCCAACAAAGTCTAGCTTCAGTGATCTTTAAGAATAGTAGCGAGTCAGCCATGAGTATCAAGCTGACTTATTCAGCTATGCTTTCATTATTGGTACTATTGCTATTTGAGTATGATGGATCCCTGAATTTTAGGCATGTACCTTTATGTTCTAATTCCTTCTCAGAAGATGACACAGAACATAGAGTAGATAGCTCTGATACAAGTATTAAGCACATACGCCTGTCAAACTGTTCCACTATTATGCAATTGTATGTACTATGTGGTGTATCACCAAATGTAAGTGGTTGCTCCGTAGCATTTGAGGCTCTGTGAATATTTCTCTGACAGTGTTTTCCTTGCAGTATAGATATGTCAACAGTAATGGAATGCTGTTTTTATGTCATTCTCTTCGTGTACTATCTCATATTTTTTCACACGTTGGTTTCCACATGGATGGAGGGTACAGATGATGTGACATCATCAAGGGGCCTCCAGATGGGGGTCACTACTGTTGCCGAGTGTTTTCGTTTGTTTGTTATGCACTTATAAATTGCCACTATTGCATGGATACTGTAAGCCATGATGAAGCTGTGATTTTACAGTGAAACATTGATAAAATAAATGATACTTAATCTTTGAATACTATTTAAAGCTGCAGGCCAAGCAATAGACTTCATGTGTTTTTTTAATCAATCTGTTCTGTGCTATGAGAAAATACTTGTAGCATTTTTTGACCACTCTGAAAGACATTTTTAATATATTATAATGTAACAATATTTTTATTGTTTCTATAGCAACCATTTACAAAGTCACATCTCCTAACTCTTCTGAAACAGGCTCTGGCACATCCCTTTTGAGGCCTGCCATTTCTCTAGCAGTGCACCAATTGTATCTATCTATCTATCTATCTATCTATCTATCTATCTATATATATATATATATATATAAATATATATATATATATTTATATAAATGTAGCGGTCATGTAAAATGCCTACAGTCATCTCTCCTGCTGGCAGCAAGGCCTGGTAAGTGTGGGCATGCCAGCAGTAATCATGGAGGTTTTCCCTCACACCCTGGTGGGGTGCCCTGTGTATGGATGGGACTGGTCACAAGCTCTGACTCCATGGTTAGTGATGTCAGAGGTGTGTCAGCCTCAGAAGTTACATAAGGCACAGAACGGTGTCAAAGAGTTAGTTCTGTCAGCGTTCAAGGTGAGTACAGTTGCTGGAAAGTTCTTGCAAGGTTCAGGAAGGAGTTCAAGTTCAGTAGAGTGTTAATTATGTTCTAGTAACTCCATGGGAGACTGTGTCCAGGGACCTGGCACAGGGCAGTGATTCCTGTGGGAATAGTGAATCCCTCATCTAGGTGACATACCTATCAAAGGGGAGCACGGGCGAGATGATCGGCTAAATACACCCCATTGTGGAGGGCAGCTATGCCCACCGTGACAATAAAGATGGAGCTGATCAGAGAAACCCCTGTGTGTGAGAATCCAATGATTACACAGGAGGTTGCACCACCGAGGAGTTCCTCGTCAGGATCATCCCCATGCGGACGCAGGGACCCTGATGAGGTGGAGGCGCTGCACTGGAACTAGGTGAGACTCAGCACACTACCTCAGCTGCCTGTCTGACGGGTCCTCCCCACACACCATCATGCGGGAGACTCAGGAGTCCTGTAGCCAACAGGTGCACCATCAGGCATATCTACACTGTAATGGGGTCCGGTTAGACCACAGGGGCCAATGTGAGATTGGGGGGGTCAGGCCGGGCCAGAAATACCATTACATTTGGAGGCGCTGCTGAGATCAGATCTGTCATCAGGACAGGCTCTAGCTAGGCACACTGGGAAACAGGGAGAGTGTCTGCTGCCACTTTGTGCTGCGTAGGGACGGACCTAGGGGTGGTCAGGGGGCTGACGGGATATTGTCAGTTCGCAGGGACGACCTAGGGGCCTGAAGGGAGTGAGGGGTTTGGAGCGGGGCTATAGCTGACCGAGTCACCTTGAGGCAGTGCTAGTTGGTAGGATGCCAGAAGGGATAGCCTGTTAACTTGGTCAGGAGTCCTGGAGAGGGTCTGCGCTAGGCTGACCAAGAGAGGTAGACGCCCCAAGTACTGCATGGCAGAGCCAGAGTACCTAGCCCATTCCAGACACTCACCGTAGGAAGCACAGACTGGGAGGAAGGAGTCACAGCAGACACTGAGAGAGTGAGCCTAGCCTGAGGTAGTGCAACACTGGGTCACACCTAGATAAGGTACACATGTGGTGGTGCATCTGAAGCTAATCTTTATTGTACCGGTGTGGTGGCTGCCCCGCAGAGTGGAGCCCCATGTATGATAACTGTTACGAGAGAGTGGAGGATCCGCGTGGGGCGGAGAACATGAAATGGCGGACAGAGGCTGATGGGGAGGGCACCCGTGGCGTGCAACCCACTGAAGAGCAGACTGTCGCCGAGTTATCATTGACCAATCTGCTCTGGAGCGGAGCGAAGACCGTGGCTGCCCCGTTTTTATCCTGTCTGGGACAGCGAGGGGCCACCCTTGAAGAGTGTGAGGAAATTGTAATAATTGGGGGAGAACCCCGCGAGGAGAGCAAACAAATGGACTTTTTGGGCGTAAAAATCAATCAAAATGGCGGTTCCCGCTTGCTAGGGAAACCGCATGGGCCAGTCGCAGAAAAAATGGCTGATGCAGGACTTGCAAAAAGCTGGCCGGGAATGGCGCGAACAGCAGAGCCCCGCCCTGATGGGGGGCATGGCGCGAAAGCTATGGCTGCGCCGGGATGGACAGTGACTAACTCAGCCCCGGTGCTGAGTCAACCGCTTAGTCTATGGGACCCTCCCCTGATTTCTACCAGGGGGAGTGACTTTCAACTGTGGCCTGTGGGAATGCACCCACTGGGCCCAGGGACTGATATCCAGACGGCGCCACTACAAAAAGTAGTTCCGGCCGTGGAAGAGCCGTGCAAAAAGGATGGTTATCTTGCACGGAGGGCGGCTGCCAGGAGAAGGCGGGAACTAGCCGCGGGAAAAGACCCCCACCCTTGTGGGGAAATTGGCGCGAAAACGCTAACCGCGCCCACCAGGACTGAGAGAGGTGCGGCCTTAATTAAGGGGCATGATGTTCCCCTGTGGGACCCGCCCATTATTGCAACCCCTGGGGGCGGGTTCCAGCTCTGTCAGAGAATGGAGGAGCCGAAGCAGGGAGTGGCGGATCCAGCAACTTCCATCAGTCAGTTGCGAGGAACCACTGAGAAGGAGAGACCTGTACAGGAAGTGGCTCCTGTAAAGAGAATGGCCTGCTCCTCCACTGTGGGCACAATGGTCTCTACACAGCCCTACTCAGTGCCCGGCGGGGTGCTAGTAGTGAGGGTGGCTAATACCGAGACGGTGGTTGGGCTATGCCTACAATGCGGGCTGCCCGGAGGCACGGTCAATACGGCGGCGCGTTGCCCTCATTGCGGGACTTTATACCTGTGGCCTATGCCCACATTTATTCCTATACAGCCTGCTGACCCCCCGGTGGACGTGACAAGGCGCTCCGCCGAGTCCCCGGGCGCGCTATGGATCAACCGCGCAAGTCCCGGAGACAAGGGACTGGAGCCGGTCAAGTCGGCTGGGTCAGTGGCGATCGAGGCGGCTGAATAAACCCCCGCGTTCGGGGAAAAGAGACTGTCACCCCGTCCGGAGACCCCTAAGTCAGGAAAAGGGGATTACTCAGACGAGGACCTCCGTGAGCTGGCGGTGGTAAAAGCGGAGCTGAAAAGGCAGACCGGAAGGACGACACCCCGTGGGGTGAGTGGCAGGACGTCCCCCGCAGATCGGCGACCCGACCGACGGAGTCCCGCCATCCCAGGACCTGGCGGAGACGGGAGAGAGACGCCTACACCCCTGCGGACGGGTAAGCCAAGCAGCCCTATTACTTACCTGGTTACAGCGGACGGCGAAGCGCTGGAGGGGCCGCGCCAGGCCCAAAGCGCACGTGGAGGGACGGCATCACTTCCGGCAACGACGGCGGAGCAACCGGATGTCGTCATAGAGGAAGAGATCCCGCATGGGGGTCCCATGCAAGATGGTGACGTTTCCGGTTCCGGGGAGGACGTCACTTCCGGTGGCGACGGCGGAAACCCATGAAGAAAAAGCAGCGACGCTTCGGCGATCGGGGGAAGGTCCCCGATCACTTACAAGGCCAAGAAATTGGAGAGACGATCTCAGGACTGAGGAGGGTGAGACATCATCCTTGGACCAGTCTACGGACAGCCAGGAGCGGGTCGTAACCCCGTGGGGTCCCGTTCCGTGCCCCTATGCCCAAACCCCGCCATAGTTAATACCCCTACCCCCATCACACGGTCACCGGGTTCACCACCTAGCCTGGAGTACGTGGACAATTCACAAGGGGGAGAGGGAAGACGGACTGGGGAAAGGCAGCGCAGTGGCGCTACGGAGGGCGATTCAAGGGGAGGGGGAGAATTGAGAGTGGCAACTACAGCACCCCAACGCGTAGTAAAGGCCTCGGGGTCGTTTAGGTGGTCTGTACCGCGATCTGAGAGGTCATCGGGGGTATTTTCCATGGACGATGATAGGGACTCAGGAGGGTCAAACAGATTCCGGGAGAACCGGTGGTGGGCCCCATTATTTGAAGGGTACTCGGCCTGGATGGACCGCACTCGGTTCCTCATCCGGCGAGAGGATGTAGTGGACTATTGGTGGGCGGTGAGAGAGTTTACCCCAGAACAGAGGGACAGAGAGCTGCAGGAGCGATGGCTGCAGATTGAGAATAGGGAAATAGAGCCTATGGGTCCCAGTATTTTGTCAGACCCCGTGGACCCTGACGAACCCCTATCATGGGTGTTGCCTGGGAGGGCAGGTAAGGCTGACCTGACTAGAATTAGTAGGGCCGAGAGAACCATAATGGCTCGTTATAAATCTTCCCACGGGTTGGAGTACCCATATGTCCCTGAGCCTCTCATGGATGAGATAGAGAACAACCGGGATAGGTGGCTTAGGGAGGCCATAGAAATGCACCTAGTGGGGAGAGGGAGTTCCGTGATAGGAAAGAAGGCCGAGGAACGGATAGAACATTTAATCCGCATATGGGCCATTGGGAGAAATATCTATAAACATAGAGTAACATATAGACCAGAGAGGGGATTACCCAGGCATTTCTCAGTAACAGTTCTGGAGAACTGGTATTTCTCTGGTAGAGAAGTGAAGAAACCGGACCCCTATCACTATTTTTAGGTGGTACTGTGCATCACGCGGGTCTGTGGCTGCTGGTCGGGGTGGGCTTGGCGGATGACTGTATTCATGTGTACTGCATTATGAGGAAATTTGTGTGATGTTAATTATGTTTTCCGTTACAGTGCTTCCTGGAAAGAGGTATACAAATTTAGGTCCCAGCGAGGACGATGGGATTCACCAGGGGGAGAATGTAGCGATCATGTAAAATGCCTACAGTCATCTCTCCTGCTGGCAGCAAGGCCTGGTAAGTGTGGGCATGCAAGCAGTAATCATGGAGGTTTTCCCTCACACCCTGGTGGGGTGCCCTGTGTATGGATGGGACTGGTCACAAGCTCTGACTCCATGGTTAGTGATGTCAGAGGTGTGTCAGCCTCAGAAGTTACATAAGGCACAGCACGGTGTCAAAGAGTTAGTTCTGTCAGCGTTCAAGGCGAGTACAGTTGCTGGAAAGTTCTTGCAAGGTTCAGGAAGGAGTTCAAGTTCAGTAGAGTGTTAATTATGTTCTAGTAACTCCATGGGAGACTGTGTCCAGGGACCTGGCACAGGGCAGTGATTCCTGCGGGAATAGTGAATCCCTCATCTAGGTGACATACCTATCAAAGGGGAGCACGGGCGAGATGATCGGCTAAATACACCCCATTGTGGAGGGCAGCTATGCCCACCGTGACAATAAAGATGGAGCTGATCAGAGAAACCCCTGTGTGTGAGAATCCAATGATTACACAGGAGGTTGCACCACCGAGGAGTTCCTCGTCAGGATCATCCCCATGCGGACACAGGGACCCTGATGAGGTGGAGGCGCTGCACTGGAACTAGGTGAGACTCAGCACACTACCTCAGCTGCCTGTCTGACGGGTCCTCCCCACACACCATCATGCGGGAGACTCAGGAGTCCTGTAGCCAACAGGTGCACCATCAGGCATATCTACACTGTAATGGGGTCCGGTTAGACCACAGGGGCCAATGTGAGATTGGGGGGGTCAGGCCGGGCCAGAAATACCGTTACATATATATATATATCAGCTTGAACTGCTGCTTTAAGACTGATGTGGTGTGCCATTCTCTACATTTGATGAATGTACTTTATCAAGCATGCAGTATCTGTACCTGAATGCGGCACCCATGATGATCATCACTTACAGTTGGAGTGACACCACCCCCCACCCTTATAATTTTGACAAAATTGTTAGACCATAAACCTACACATTTAAAGCTGAGTATATATTTCTTCACATTTATTTCCACAGTACAGCACAATGCAGGAGAATACAGACAGCACATACAAAATAAAGTGTGCATATATTAACAGACTTATTACCTTGGATGCTGCAGTGGCAGAAATGCCTTCAACATTAATTGATACTGTGTCTAATTTGAATAAATTCTTTACCTGTTAAACATTTTACTAAACACTCTTTGGAGCTCAGATTAGAAAAATGTATGTAGTATTTATTTTCTAGAAGCAGAAAAGCAGTGAAGCTTGTTAAAATAAATCGGCTATTGTAACAGAAATACAACTCTACATTTGTAAAATAGAAAATAGTGATACTTGGCTTGCAAATGAAAACAAGTTGAGCTCTGGCTTGTAAAGAACCCTGCTCAAAATAATCTCCCAATTCAGAGACAGAAATTAAGATAAAGCAGCTGTGTGTTTTGAAAATACAGTATGTCCTGTCTGGAACTAGGACTACATTCCTAAATGGGGTTATATGATACATGATAACATTAAAACATTATCAAATCTAAATGAACCTTTTCACTGTTGGTTGAGGGGCACCAGTCTTCTGGGATCACATGACCACATGCTCACTTGGGGTGGCGATTGTGTAGTTGCGGGCAGGCATTCAATGACATGAACAAAAGTGTAGGGGGCTCACCAATTTGCCTAGAAAATTAGCAAAATTAACATGACCTAACCTGAAGGTCTTAAGGGCCCCTGGCATGCCAGCCCACATGTCATGCCAGGGTTCATGTTAATGGAAGCCTAAGGGTTAACACAGCAATGTTGTGTGATAGTGCCAGTATTTTTATTTTTTGCATCTTGAACTAGAAATGTAGAGATCAGTATCTGAAATTAAATATTGTTCACTTTCTATTTTGCATGGACTTGGCATTTCTTTTTTTATTCAAAACACATGCAAATATGCTGGTATTGGTTATGGGGAATTGTGCCATGTAATCACCTAATCACATCAATCTGTTATAAAAGACAAGTTGATATTTGCATCAGGAAAGAGTGGGATTCTCCTTTTGGGCTAAAGTTACCTGCAGTTCTTTGTTTGTGCAAGTGTTTTTGAACAGCTGTAGCTTCAGTACTTATGGGCCTTATTAAAAAAAAGCACATGTAAATATTTATATGGAACCTTTCCTCCTAGAAGATCTAATGTTTCTCAATCAAGGAATGACAGGGCACAATAAAATAGATTCCATGGTTTCTATACATTTTATCTTTACAGTACTCATCTAATTGTGAATATCACAGGAGATGTGGGGCACATAAAATGTTTCTACTTATCTGGGTATGTATGTATGTATGTATGTATGTATGTATGTATGTATGTATGTATGTATGTATGTATGCATGTATGTATGTATGTATGTATGTATGTGTAGCCCTGTTTCCTATCGCTAGCAAGCGGCTACCATGTGCTGTGTTACCTGTAGGCTCACAGGGCCTAAGTCTCTGCCACGGAGAGCCTGGGGTTACTCGCGCAATACTATATTGGGTGCAGCGCCTCCACCTGCGATGGCTCCCACCCGAGGGGGAGTGGTTCCTCACAGGAAATATATATATATCACTCCACACGTAGGTAAAACAATCAATGACTTTACTGGCGGCAATCTCATACACATGTACATATATTAACCGGTGTCCCTCCCTAGAGGCGACACTATACACAGCGTCATGCAGGACGCTACCTCCACCTCCTCCTTCACCTCCACCTCCTCTGTCACCTCCACCTCCTCCCTACACAGTCAAAATGATATGTGTGACTGCGCAGGCACTATGTCCCTTGTGAGTGTGATAGGCCTTGTTGGAGCACTTGTAGATTTAGAGTACCTGCAGAGCACTCCGTGCTCGGATCTGCAACTGGCTTCACAAAGGATCCGGCGACCGAAGAACACCGGAACCCCTCTCCAGGACGATCCCACCAGGATAGCCTCTGCAGCCGCAACACAAAATGGCGTCCAACCTTCTGCACGGATGCGCAGCGTAACCAAAGAAGTCCCTAACTGACTCCGTGAACCAACGTGACACTCGCTGTACTATAGGCCGTCCCTACAGCACAGCAACCTTGCATGACTTTAGGGGAAAACTCCTAGGGCCTATGGGGTCGTCTATCCTATGCAAGTAGGTCCCTGACCACCTGCACCCACACTACCTCTCCCGTACCCACCCGGGTTCCCTCTGACTCACTCCTACCTAACCTCTCCTAATACCTGCAGCAACGCACTACAACCTGACACGATGCCTTCTTGTCCGCCCTCACAGCATTGACCGCTGTGACCGGACAATAAGGCACCTACCAAACCTAAGGGCAGTGTCCCTAACCTAGGGCCGTCCCTTATCAATTACCCACTAGCCTGATGGTGAGTTGGGGCCTATCTGAGATTGGGAAACCTACCTGGTGCAGGAGCTTCACTTGCTCCCTACACACTTCCTGCTCCCTCCTAGCTCCCAGCTCCAACTCCCGTTCTGCAGCGCGCGAAAAGTATCTATTCTCTCCCTCTAGGGAGATCCTAAGCCCTATTGGCTCCCTGGCATCACATGGGGCGCGCAGAGGCTCAGGGGACTCATAGTCCCGGCCTAGAGCCTTCCCTGGTAGGCTAGGGTTTCGCGGGCTCTACTTGCCCTGTCCTGTGCATGCGCGATCTCTGCAGGGCCGCCGGGGACTTACTGCGCATGCGCAACCTGCATCAAGATGGCGGCGCCCTGCTTGGGAACCGCCGGGGACCGCCGGAACGGCAAAACGCTCCCTGCACTGGCCCCCACCCTCCAGAAGTGCCGGTGGGTCCAGCGAGTGACCCGCGGCAGCGGAGGAAACAGGTGAGGGGTCGCAGGACAGCAGACACCTACAGGGGACGAGGCTACAACCTCCCCCTGGAGAAAAACCAACGTCCCCGCTTGGGGAATGACATTACTTGACATAAGTTTACGCAATAAAAAATTGCATTGCATAAACGGTACACTTAGCAGGTTGACTATAACATCACTGATACATGGCATATCACACCCAGTAATACCCGAGGCCAGCTGAGACCATTTGTGGGGTGCCCCTAACTGATCAGGTTGGGGTACCGCACTTTTGCGTCCGTGAGCCTCCCCCAGAAAAATCTCTTGACGATCGTGCTCAGGGGTAACAGTCACAGGCTCCTTAATACTTCCTTCCCTGGTGGAAGGAATAGTGCAATGTCTCTTGGCCCGACCCTTACCCAGCCATCTGCCTTGCACTTGCGGTACACTGGGAGGTCCTGACCTTTTCCTCTGTCCACGACATGCTGAACAAACCGCTCCGGGTGGCGCATGAAGAAGGCAACGATTGCCCTAGCTGGCACGGCACATGCTTTGTTGGCTCCCTTAGCCACATCTGAAGTGAGACCTTCTGGGTACATCACGAGCTCGGGGTCTTGAGACAGATGACCTTGGTGCTCTTTCGTGGAGAAGTACGCCCCGGGCAGGGCCTCTTCCCCGGATATCTCCATCACCTCCTGCAGGGAGTAAAGGGTTGGAACCTCATTGCTGCGTTGACTCTTGGTGGCCAGCAGGTCCTCGGGGACGCTGTCAGTTTCCACCCGGGCTGTCGAGGGGCCTGTCCCCGGCACTCCTGGAGCTGTCCATTCGCTTTCGGCAACCTCGGGAGCATGGGATCCCAGTCCGGGGACCATTTGGGTTGGAGCGCACGGGCGCACACTCAGGTCATGGGCCTTTTCTACAGCCGCCTCCACCTGCAAGGAGTAAGGAGGTTCCTCACCACTCCGCTGGCTTGTGACGTGTTCCTCTTTCTCTGGATGTCTCTCCGACACACTGGTAGTCGCCACGGCCATGGAATTCTTTCGCGGCGCCGGCCGCACCAGCACTGGCTGTCGGAAGGTGTCCGGAATCGCCTGCTCCTCTTTGTTACCGCTGAGAGGGTTCGCCGGTAGGCGCATCGCCACCGATGTTACGCCAACCCCTTCCTCTGAGGATATCACGATCGGCTCCTACGCACAAGAGTCACCGGGTTCTTCTGCGATACAACCAGTGGGTATAGGTACGAAGCGGGTGTGCTCCGGTACCTCCACTGCGGTCTCGCTCTTCTCCGCCGCTGGCTGGGCCTTGGTCCGTCCTGCTGGGTTGCAATGGGGAATTAGGGCAGCCTCGTCTTTCATCTCCGCCACCTCCATGGTTGAGGTAAAAAGGTTAACGGCATCTTCCTCTGTGGTTTCCGTACTCTGCTGGTCTCGGCTCGGTGGTTCCTGCCCTACCACTAGGACGTCCCCTTTGAGAGGGTCTGGAACCGTGTCTGCAACATGGTTTTGGACACACGGGTCCCCGGAGGCCTTTGACATAAGACAAAAACGAATATCCGCATAACTCATGGCAATATCGAAGTCAGCCTTCTCCTCTTCTTCCTCGTCTGGCTCCGTAGGCTGGGGTATAAAAGGCTTCACGAACCCTGCAGCGCAGCAATCACCTTCGGGCTCCCACGCCAGTGCGCCTCTAGGACAATCACAGGTAGGGCTAAAATACTGTACACCCGGCTCTCCATCCACCTCGGTGATATGGACGTCTAGCGGTAACTGGAACAGGTCGGCTCCCTGGTAATAGGCTTCTTTAAGGCAGGGGCACAGTAGCGTAAGGACACCTATTCCTGGCGCTCGCATGGGCACATACGCATTGGGGTGTACCCCCTGACAGTCTATCTCATCCTTAGAGAGAAAAAAATCTGTTACGGCAACAGGGTCTTGTTGAAACGCACTGTGCTTGCTCCCCCTGGTGGAATCCATAGGAGGGGCACACTCTTCCAAGGGACGGTTCTGTCTCGGCGCTGCGCCACTCACATTGCAGGGGGCAGGCCTCGGGCTTTCGCGCCAACCCTGGACAGGCTGCTGCAACACATTTTGGTTCCAGTTGAAGACAAGCAACACGTGAGCTCTCCTGTTTTGGTGGGAGTCGCCATTTTACTGGGTCGGTGTAGACTAAGGGGTACCCCTCAGACGGGGCCCCTGGCAGAAACAGTGTGTGTGGTGCTTCTGACAAGCATATATCCTCAGTGTGGGTTGCCACAAAAAGAATCATTTTCCTTGGGGATGTGGGGTCGTGTTCTTCCGCTTAGACACAGGCGTGTGGCCACCCCGGAATTTTACGCACATAATACTCGACCCTGACCGCGGGTATATCTGCGGGAAGGCCCCCTATCGCCACCACCTGGCCGGGTTCCATATATTGCCTCAAAGCCAAGGCAAGGACCTCGTGTCCGGACTTTACCACCATGATGGATAAATTTGAAAAAAAATGCAATAGGGCACCCCAGGTCCAACCTCAGCAGCGCCTCCAAATGTAGCCCTGTTTCCTATCGCTAGCAAGCGGCTACCATGTGCTGTGTTACCTGTAGGCTCACAGGGCCTAAGTCTCTGCCACGGAGAGCCTGGGGTTACTCGCACAATACTATATTGGGTGCAGCGCCTCCACCTGCGATGGCTCCCACCCGAGGGGGAGTGGTTCCTCGCAGGAAATATATATAAATCACTCCACACGTAGGTAAAACAATCAATGACTTTACTGGCGGCAATCTCATACACATGTACATATATTAACCGGTGTCCCTCCCTAGAGGCAACACTATACACGGCGTCATGCAGGACGCTACCTCCACCTCCACCTCCTCCTTCACCTCCACCTCCTCCATCACCTCCACCTCTACCTCCTCCCTACACAGTCAAAATGATATGTGTGACTGCACAGCCACTATGTCCCTTCTGAGTGTGATAGGCCTTGTTGGTGCACTTGTAGATTTAGAGTACCTGCCGAGCACTCCCGTGCTCGGATCTGCAACTGGATTCACAAAGGATCCGATGACCGAAGAACACCGGAACCCCTCTCCAGGACGATCCCACCAGGATAGCCTCTGCAGCCGCAACGAAGAACGGCGTCCAACCTTCTGCATGGATGCGCAGCGTAACCAAAGAAGTCTCTAACTGACTCCGTGAACCAACGTGACACTTGCTGTACTATAGGCCGTCCCTACAGCACAGCAACCTTGCATGACTATAGGGGAAAACTCCTAGGGCCTACGGGGTCGTCTATCCTATGCAGGTAGGTCCCTGACCACCTGCACCCACACTACCTCTCCCGTACCCACCCGGGTTCCCTCTGACTCACTCCTACCTAACCTCTCCTAATCCCTGCAGCAACGCACTACAACCTGACACGATGCCCTCTTGTCCGCCCTCACAGCACTGACCGCTGTGACCGGACAATAAGGCACCTACCGAACCTAAGGGCAGTGTCCCTAACCTAGGGCCGTCCCTTATCAATTACCCACTAGCCTGATGGTGAGTTGGGGCCTATCTGAGATTGGGAAACCTACCTGGTGCAGGAGCTACACTTGCTCCCTACACACTTCCTGCTCCCTCCTAGCTCCCAGCTCCAACTCCTGTTCTGCAGTGCGCGAAAAGTATCTATTCTCCCCCTCTAGAGAGATCCTAAGCCCTATTGGCTCCCTGGCATCACGTGGGGCGCGCAGAGGCTCAGGGGACTCGTAGTCCCTGCCTAGAGCCTTCCCTGGTAGGCTAGGGTTTCGCGATCTCTCCTCACGCTGTCCTGCGCATGCGCGATCTCTGCTGGGCCGCCGGGGACTTACTGCGCATGCGCGACCTGCATCAAGATGACGACGCCCTGCTCGGGAACCGCCGGGGACCGCCAGAACGGCAAAGCGCTTCCTGCACTGGCCCCCACCCTCCAGAAGTGCCGGTGGGTCCAGCGAGTGACCCGAGGCAGCAGAGGAAACAGGTGAGGGGTCGCGGGACAGCAGACACCCACGGGGGATCTGGCTACATATGTATGGCTCACAGCAGATCTGAGTCTCCCACATGGTGGTAGGGGATGTCAGAACAGACTTCTGGGGTAATAACTGATTCATACTCATGGTGACAACACCTTCATATCTTGCAGGCACCAGGGATGTGGGGGACAATCCCGGCAGGAGAACTTCTTTACCCTTCCCCTGATAGATTGCAGTCTCATGCAGGAAGGTATAATAAAACAGGAACACACTTTATTGCACACTGCAGATCTTACAGCATTCACAGCAGCAGGCAGTTCTTAGGTCAAGGCCCCGTTGCATGCGTCCGCACGGCTGTCTTGCTTGCCGGCGGCGCGTGCAACTCACTGCACCACGATCTGCAGGAAACTTTTTCCGGCATTGGGGGCGTGGCCAAATTGGTTGGGGGGCACGGCCATGATGTGAGGGGGCGGGACCGCCCCTCAGCCGTTCAGCCCCTCAGCCATTCAGCCCCTCAGCCGTTCAGCCCCTCAAACGTTCAGCCCCTCAACTGTTCAGCCGTTCAGCCCCTCAACTCCTCAGCCCCTCAACTGTTCAGCCCCTCAACCGCTGAGCCCCTCAACTCCTCAGCCGCTCACACACACAGACAGGCACTCTCGCACTCAGGCACACACACACACACACACAGACAGGCACTTACGCACTCAGGCACACACACAGACAGGCACTAACGCAATCAGGCTCACACACAGACAGGCACACACACAGACAGGCACTCAGGCACACACACAAACAGACAGGCACACACAGACAGGCACACACAGACAGGCACTCAGGCACACACACAGACAGGCACTCACGCACTCAGGCACACACACACACACACACAGACAGGCACACACACAGATAGGCACTCAGGCACACACATACACACACACAGACAGGCACTCACACACTCACAAATACACACGGGGGGGGGGTGAATCGGAGCCCGGGGGATCGGAGCAGGGGGGAAACGGAAGGGGGGTCGCTGACACACAGCTCGGCAGGCGAATTAACCCCGTCACTGCTAGGGGGACTTTCAACCCAATACTGACATTGTCCCGCAGTACATGAGAAGCGCGTTCAACGGCACCCACCCCCCTCCCCCGCGAAGAGGAGAGTCTGTGGGAGGGAGCAGGGAGGACTTCCTTGGTGCTGCAGAGTTTATTTAAAATCGCTGCTTTCCCCCCACACTCTCCTCCACACTTCCGGAAGCCTCCCCTCCTCATTGGCTCACAGCCACGTGACGCGTCGCCGCTTGGGATTACAATTCTCTTGAATCCCCTGGCGGCTGACGCGTCACAGCGTGTAGTGAGCCGTGCAGCGGGGGGGGGGGACTGGGACCGGCTCGGGAGAATAATATCAGATGGTGCGTAGAGCTCGCGTGGCCGCACGGGCCGTCGGAAGCAGCGGGACCCAGGTCGTAGGGCCTTCACCCTCAGGATGTACCCTGGACCTTCATTCCAAGTCAAGGGCACTTGATGCAGTCCTAGCTCTTCCCTTACTCCCTGGTGAAGTAAGAGGAACAGTCCCCCACTCCACTCCCCTAGGGGAGGGAGTACAAACTAGCAGAGCCCTGCACAGTTATTCGGGTAGACCAGCCTCTCTCAAGAGTAGAGACTAAACTGAATAACTTTGGTAGTGCAGCCCCTTAAGTACAGGAAAAGCAGGTACCAGGTCTTAGTCCCTGATTGGATACAAAGCCTAGTTGCACCGCCTCCCCTGTGACTCACTGAAGCTGCTGGGAAAAACGAGAGAGTGAGAGAGTGAGAGATTCAGGATGTTATGTGCAGAGGTGAATGAATCAATTGTTATTCTTGGCGCAATAAATTTGTACTGTATAAAATTTTACCATTGAGAATGCTGATATATATATATCCGGCACTCTAGTGGTGGAGTAGTAATAGCTGGTGCTAAGGTCATAAAAATACACAGTATATAATACCTGAAAGGTAAAGAGACAAAAGCACTCAGCAGTTCAGTAATGAAAAAATGTATTAAAGTACACAAATACTTGCAAAGATTTGTGTACTTTAATACATTTTTTTCATTACTGAACTGCTGAGTGCTTTTGTCTCTTTAAATTCAGGTATTATATTATATATATATATATATATATATAGCAAAAAAAGAGAAAGCGCACAGCCCATAGCGTCAAAAGCGTGAAGAGTATTTAATAAAAATAATGAGGAGAGGGAAACAAGCTCACTCACAAAAATCCGAGCCGCAGAGTTGGCGCGGATTTTAGCCGATCTTGTTTGGGGGTACTGATTACCTAGGACTTCCGCAATTATCAGTTGTAATACCATCCATGAGGTCTGAAGCACTGGAACACGAGCTGGCAGCGTCTGATACATCTGATGATGTAGGAGATCTTGCCGTGCTGGTCCCGTGGTGGTGATATATTATATCCTTATACATGCCTGTTATTCTTTTTTGTTTGTGAGTGAGCTTGTTTCCCTCTCCTCATTATGTTTATTAAATACTTTTTACGCTTTTTACGCTATGGGCTGTGCGCTTTCTCTTTTTTTACTTTAGATTTCTGTGGAACTGGTTCTCCCGCTGAAAGCTGCCCCACACCCATTCAGGCGTTTACATTGGATTGGACATTCATATAGGAGTGGATTAGTATTACTATTTCATTCACTATATTTATTGCTTTATCTTTTTAATTATTTTTTCTATTTGTATTATTTATTTATCAATTTGTGATTTATTATCATTTATCATTTATCGTTTGGCGCTACTAATTTCCCCATTATCGCCCAGCATACAGCACTTCCACTGCAGCAAGGGATTCTGGGAAATGACATGCAAATGAGCACACAGTGTCACTTTTTGCCTCAATAACCATTTTTAACATGGTTCCCTATAGGCTTAAGCTTGCTGCATGGTCACAGCTTTGAGCACAGCCAGGGTTAAGGTGCATTGTTTTACCGTAGATTTATAGATGACTTAATATTAATTTGGAACGGTGATATGGACACTCTACACTCCTTTTTTGAATATCTAGAGGCAAATACTTATAATTTGAAATTTTCACATACTTATCATGAAACCAATATCGACTATCTTGATTTACACCTGTACATAGACACTGATCTAAATATACAGACCAATGTGTTTAGAAAAACAAATTCTAGGAATTCGCTGCTCAGGTCCAACAGTGCTCACCCGAGATCCCTCATTCGGGGTATTCCAAAGGGACAGTTTCTCAGACTAAGGAGGATTTGCTCCACGGAACAATCTTTCCTCCTTCAGGCTGAGGAACTCAAAAAAAGATTTCTGAGTCGGGGTTATGGAGAGAAGGACCTAGAGATCGCGTTTGAGAACGCACTCAAAATGGATAGAGCAGAGCTCCTAAATAAGAATAGAAAAAACACTAGAAAGAAAAGAGGAGAAATTAACACTAAGGGAGACACAACCCCCCAGGTACCACTCTTCATAACCACTTATTCAAAACAGGCAGAACAGATTAGTTGCATCCTACAAAAACATTGGTCTATTCTGAAACTAGATAGAGATCTAGAGAGTTTAGTTAAATCTAACCCCAAAATAGTCTTCAAAAAGGCTAAAACTATTGGGAACCATATATCACCGAGTTTGTTCTGTTCTACCAAGAAACCCACCCCGACAACCCCAATGGGATTTTTCAAGTGTGGGAACTGTAACACATGCAGATACGCTAAAGAACGTAAATCTATTAAAAATATACATACTAATCAGATTTATCGTATTGAGAAATTTCTTACATATAACACCAACTTTGTAATATATTTACTTAACTGTCCCTGTGGGAGTAATTATGTGGGCCGTACAATAAGACCGCTAAAAGTTCGAATTAATGAACACATCAGGAGTATAAAGAAACGTGATGACAGATACCCGGTCGCACGCCACTTCAATCACTGCCCTGTAGGAACATTAAGATCTTTTACATACAGTGCCCTTGAGCACATTCAGACTCATGTCAGGGGAGGCAATAGAGAAGCTTTGCTCAACCGTAGAGAGATGTTCTGGATTTATGCCCTTGGGACAATGGCACCCAGGGGCATGAACCAGGACTGGGAATTGAAACACTTTCTCACTTGATTTGTTTATGGGTTATGCTTAATATACCCATAAGGTTTATATCTATTATAACGATTTGTTTTCTTTATATATATTATGTTTTTATTCTTTTTTCCCCTTGTTCTTCCCTCCCCCCCCCCTTCCCCCCCCTTCCTTCTCCCCCTCCTATTCTTCTCCCCATCTATTCCCTTTTCTATCTTTCTTTTGCACTTGTGAATTCAATTCCCTATGGATTCAATATATATTCATTATCCTACACAGAATAGGAATAAACTGTTCATCATTATAATGTTATTATGAATAATCCTTTGCCCTATATATCGATTAGAAACAAATTAGGGGCTTGATCTAATTATATTCCTCTGATTAAACTATACACTGTGTATCATTAACAAGCCGTAGGCTATTCCATATCCTGAGTCTATCCATATGAGGAAACCGATTGCGTATTCATTGATTTTTTAATATATTATGGGGCCTATGCAGAGAGCAGCGAATTTTAAAATTGGCGAATTTATTAAAAAGTAGCTTTTTTGGAGAGTTTTAATCTCCATATGCAGAAAAGTGCGAATTCTGCTATGTTTAACATGGATGCGTGTGGCGAGTTTAAATTGGCGAGATGCGCGCTTCAGAAATGTGTTAAAACAAATTCGCGCCTTTTTTTTTCCCTTTGCAATGGCCGCGAGCGGCAGTTTTTTCTGGCGAGGCAAAACGGAGACAATCGCGCCATTTTATTGGCGCGAACAGCCGCTAGATGCCGTTCGCGCCTCTCTGCATTAGGATATTTTTAAAACTGGCGAGATTGAGGTTCTCGCCAGCCGCGAGGCGAGTTTTACAAATAGAAAAGAAAAATTGGCGCGTTTTTCGGAACTCGCCATTTTCTGCTGCTTTCTGGGCGATTTTCTCCAAAAAATGGCGAATTTCGAAATAGCGCTGCTCTCTGCATAGGCCCCTATATGTTTGTTTTAACTTATTATTGTATGTTATACCCTTTATTGTTTTTCCCACTCCCGCGGCTGAACGGGTAACCCTGACTACCAGAGACGCTTCTCCAAATCAGTATTCTGATTGGAAACTAATTCTGACCAATCAGAACGCCAGCTGGTACTCGCGCGAAAATCGCGCGATACTCACAGCCACCAGAGACGCCTCTCCGAATCAGCCCCTGGTTGGAGACTCACTCTGACCAATGAGAGAGCTGGCTAGCATCCGCGCGAAAACCGCACGGCATCTCTGGGAAAGGTGGGCGGGGTTTCCCCTTCATAACTGCGGGTAGTGGAGACGCGATTTCACTCTTTGAAAAAGGGCTGCATAGCCTGAAACGCGTTAGAGTTGTTGCTGTCTCCCCCCGTTTTGCACCATGTTTCATTAAAGAAGTATTTTTAACCCCTTCATTGCTGGTGTTGACCCCATCCTTCAGCTGTGCTCCGCTGCCATCCTTGGATAATCTTCACTATAGGGAACCATGTTAAAAATGGTTATTGAGGCAAAAAGTGACACCGTGTGCTCATTTGCATGTCATTTCCCAGAATCCCTTGCTGCAGTGGAAGTGCTGTATGCTGGGTGATAATGGGGAAAGGCGGGGTTGCAGACCTGCCTAAGACATGCAGATGAGCATACAGTTATATTTGCATATTTGCTTTCCTGTGGAGGGTTTTTGTCACTTTTTTTACTCACCATAACTTAACTCAGTATTATGTTTTATATATATATATATATATATATATATATATATATTTATATATATATATATATATATACATATATATACATATATATATATACATATATATATATACATACATTTAAAGAAGGAGAGTGCAGGCCGCATAGCTTGATTCCATAAATTATAACAATTTATTGGCTCCTATGAAATCCAAACTACTCACAAATGTAGTTGAATAATTAAGACCTATATTACGTCCAGTATAAAAAATAGAATCATGCTTTTGTGATGTTGTAGCCATAATGAACTAGTTGTGTTTAAAGTGCTGCTATAAGGTATGTGGAAGTATGTGGATGTGAAAATAGAACCAATAAGCGCAACAATAAACAGTTACCAGCAGTGCTAATTAACACTATATGTGTAGCCAGGTCATCCGGTCCCCCCCTTCGTTCTCCGGTTTCCCCTTACCTCTGCTGAGAGTAGTAGCACTGCGGGGGCGGCCGCGTCGCCGGGGGCTCCCGGTAGTAGTTGCACAGGGCATCGTCATTGTGCAGGGAGGTTCGCGCATGCGCAATGGCGTAGTAGTTGCGACGGGCTCTTCAGATAGTTGCGCATGCGCTGTGAGAAGCTATTGGCCTTAGGGGTGACCACCTAATGCCAGGGAGCCAATAGGGCTGGAGAGATCTCTGCAGACAGGATAGGGATATGAGTCACTGAGACCACGCTAGTCACTGTGTGACAGGCAGGGATAGGAGACAGAGGGTCCATGCAGAGAGGCAAGTAGCCTCTGCACTTGGCCAGCATACCCCCTAGGACCCAGATAGGCCCTATGTCATTTTATGAGATTGTGGTTGCTTCAGGGACATGCCCTAGAATAGGGAACGGTTCCCCTTAGCACAGCAGGATAGTTAGGGACACAGCTGATGCTGTAATCCCTGAGGAGAGGTCTGGGACAAGGCCTCACCAAAGAGAGAGAGAGTGACATTACCCGGGTGGGATCACCCCTGACAACGTCGTGGAGGATCGTGGATCGGCGGATCCTTTTTTAAGTCTCTGTGGTCAGGGTGCTGCAGCGCCCTGTAGGTACAGTCTGTAAAGTGAACCAACATACCGGTACAACACAGGCGCTGATCACGCCTATAAGGGTGGGATCTTTGGGGAAATTGTTGGGTATAGTGACCAAGAGACTACGCATCACTATGGACACGGTGTGGGACACACAGTGCTGGGAATTACTTCTGGCGAGAATGGCCCTGCGATTCATGGAGTAGTTGTGGATATAATTACTACAGATCAGAGTGAGAGTCATACTATTCATATTCTATGTCGTTACAGTAAAAGTTATTCTATTTTTATCACTGTGTGAATGTTCACTTTATTGTGTCCTGTGAGGGGCAGCTCCTGCTCCTGCTCTGATGGGATCCCTCACAGGTGGAGGCGCTGCACCATAGTAAGTATATACCCCAGGCTCTACGTGGCAGAGGCTCAGGCTCCTGGAGCCAACAGGTATAAGAGCAGCACTGGTAGCTTCCTGTGTTCTGGGGGAAACAGGGCTACATTTGGAGGCGCTGCTGAGATTTAGACCTGGGTGCCCGAAACAGTATAAATTATGTCCTACTCAATAGTATCTTCAACTTCGCTGCAGGACGTGTATGACCTTGGCGATGCAAGAGCCGCCTCTCTGAGCACTCGCTGTGGGACAAGTACACGTTGATGTCCTCTCTTATCAGATCCGCAATGCCCTAAGACAGCATATCCACATACAGGGCGATGTAAAAGTCTGGAATCACTGCACAGACGCTGATGGAGTGTGGCACGCCGTGTTAGTGAATGTAGGGCGAGACATAACGGAAGAAGAAGGCCCGTCCAGTTTATGGGTTCAGGAAGCTAAAGGTTCCCGTTGTCCCGTTATCTACCCAGAAATGCCTGTAAAAATAGAGCCCAGCAGTCTCACATGGACTTAACAAAGGTCACTACGAGACTGTCTCTCTCCCCTCCTGAGAGTTTCTGTGGGACGACTTCAGTGCCCTTGCATGTTCCAACCCACCATTAAGCGTAGATAGCTCCTGTTCAACACAGAATGGAAGATATACAACTGCTAGCTAAGGCCATAATGCAATTGGGTGGGTCCAAGCCTGAATCTCCACCCCCACAGCCGTATCGCAAACTAAAGATATTTTTGGGGGCCAAGCCTACTCCTCCGGCGAGGAGGCGTATGAAGTCTGGAAGGAATATACTTCACAGGTTCTGGTAGAATGGACCTGTCCTGACTCTGTAAAGAAACAGAGAATACTGGAATGTCTAAGACCTCCCGCTTCCAACACGATAAAGATATACAAGGACCAGCATGAAGAGGTTATGGCTCAACAGATGACGGATTCCCTTATTCAGGCCTAGGGAAAGGAAGACAACATGAGTGAGCTATGGACAAAATACTATAACCTCCGCCAAAAAGAGGGAGAAGACCTATCCGATTTTGTACAGCGAATCCAATTGGTCTTGTGGGATCTACGTTCCCATCAGGTCATTAATGCCTCAGCAGTGAATGAGTATCAACACACTCAATTTCTGCGGGGAGCCATACCCACCCATCATATCGTAGTCATTACTTGATGCTCTCTGTTGAAAGGGGAACCCCCTACGTTAGAAGATCTACTAGATGAAGTGAAAGTTCATGAGGCCTACCACTAACCCCAAGAAGACCAAAGACTCTCGCAAGGAAGAGGCCATGGAGGTAACCAGACCAAAAGCCACGGGGGCTACTACGGCAAAAGAAGCTCCTTCAGCTGTGAGTCCTAGGACAACGCCTAGGTCACCCAGAAGCCAAAGACAATTCAGTGAAAGGCATTGCTACCACGGTGGTCGAGCAGGCCATATTGCTAGGGATTGTTCGAAACATCAAAAATCCCCCACAAGTGCCAAGTCCCTCATGGTCCAAACACAACAAACCCTCACTACTTTCCTGGCCTTACATGAGGAGGGTGGAGGAGAATCAGAGGCCACACAGTGTATACCAGAGGAGTGAGAAAATATCCTGCCCCCACTGAGATGCGTGACGCATGCGGAGGCAGGAGCTGTGGGTGCGCACACGCTCTATAATGAGAGCGGGGGAGCGTGCATGGGCAGGAACATTGGCCGTGGCGGCAGCAGCAGGTAAGGAGGGAACACGCTGCAATGGACTTGTTCCCCAATTCCTCACAGTACCCCCCCACCCTTGAGGATCGGCTTCAGGACGATTCCTATACGGCTTATGCGGAAACCTGGCATGGAACCGCCTTAGTAAGCCAGGAGCATGGATCTGGTGAAGTGGTATCCATGAGTGTTCTTCGGGTCCGAAACCTTTCCAATGTACTAAAAATTAGACTCCTACTCTGGAGTGTCTACAATCAATAATCGACTGAATCTCAAACTCTTCCTGACCCTGAACCATGACCGGAGGTTGCATAGGCGAGACATCGGGGAATCGAGAGCTCTGAAGAACTGGTTTTAATAACGAGACATGGAAGACTGACGGTATCTTCATCGATGGAGGCAGTTGAAGGCGATAAGCCACAGGATTGACCTGTTCCTGGATGCTAAAGGGGCCCAGGAATCGTGGAGCCAGTTTCATCGTAGGCGTCTTCAACCTTATATTCCTTTAAGATAGCCATACCTTGTCATCTGGCCTATATTTGGGCCACTTTTGGCAATGACGGTCCACGTGTCCCTTCTGTCTGAGGACTGCCACCTGAAGAGTCTTTTGAATTCTCCTCCATGAGTTTTGAAGAAAGTTTACCCTGGAGTCTGCTGCTGGAACTCCAGAAAGATTAGATGAAATAGGGAGATTGACTGGGTGGAAGCCATAATTTAAAAAGAAGGGTGACTCTTGGGTGGACTCGTTTCTGAGGGAATTGTGAGCGAATTCAGCCCATGGGAGTAGATCCACCCAGTTTTCTTGTGCGTCGGATATTAAATACCTGAGGTATTGTTCAAGAGATTGGTTCGTTCTTTCTGTCTGACCGTTGGTTTGTGGGTTGTATCCAGAGGAAAATAGAAGCGAAATATCCAGTCTTTAGGCGAAGGCACGCCAGAACTTAGAAACAAACTGTGATTCGCGATCAGAAACAATAGAGACTGGGACTACGTGGATGCGGAAGATTTCTTTCACATAGATGTCTGCTAGGGTAGCAGAATTAGGGAGACCTTTAAGTGGTATAAAATGAGCTTGCTTAAAAAATCTATCTACAATGACAAGGATGGTATTCATACCGTTAGAGAATGGAAGTTCTACAATGAAGTCCATAGAAAGGTGTGTCCAAGGACGTTCCGGAATAGGTAAAGGGCGAAGCAGACCAAATGGCTTGTTGCGAGCAGACTTGTTTCGAGCACAGGCGGAACAGGAACTGACAAATTATTTAATGTCCTTCAGCATGTTTGGCCACCAAAATGTGCGTCTTATTAGATCCAAGGTTCTCTTGGTACCTGGGTGACCGGCAGATTTAGAGGAGTGACCCCACTCTAGGATTTTTCGGTGGAACTGTGGAGCGGCATACAAGCACCCCTCCCGCGCCTCCATACTCACAGGAATGAGTGTTTGAGACTCCAATATCTTATCCAGTACGTCAAAGGAATTAGCCATAAGGATATACTTAGAGGGAAGAATGTTCTCAGGGATACCTTCAGATTTGTCTTCACTGACAAATTGATGGGACAAAGCATCAGCCTTCAGATTCTTTGTACCAGGAATGTATGAGATAATGTAATTGAACCTTGAGAAGAAGAAGGCCCAACAGGTTTGATGAGAACCAAGATGGCGAGCACTCTCAATGTATAATAAATTTTTATAATCTGTAAGGATTGAGATAGGTTTTTTGGTACCCTCCAGGAGGTGTCTCCATTCTTGTAGAGCAAGTTTAATGGCCAAATGTTCTCTGTTCCCAACATCATAATTTTGTTCTGCGGAAGAGAATTTCTTAGAGAAGAACCCACAGGGGTGCAACTTATCCTGAGGGGATCGCCTTTGAGAGAGTATGGCTCCTGCTCCAATATCCGAGGTATCTACCTACAAAGTGAAAGGGACAGTAGGGTCAGGATGACGTAAGATTGGGGCGGAAACAAAAGCCTTTTTGAGAGAGTCGAAGGCTAGACATGCTTTGGGGGGCCAGGAAGAGGGATCCGCTCCTTTCTTAGTCAGGGCACTAATGGGAGCCACAGTGGCTGAGAAATTACGGATACATTTACGATAATAATAGGCGAAATCAAGGACGCACTGAATCGCCTTGAATGAAGTGGTTTGGGGCCAATCTAGAATGGCTTTAAGTTTATCAGGATTCATCGCGAACCCTGTATCAGAAATAATGTACCCTAGGAAAGAGGTAGAGGTCTGGTGGAACATACTTTTTTCCATTTTGGCATAGAGATGGTTCTCGCACAGGCGAGAAAGAACTAACTTAGTGTGCTGAATATGTTCCGGAAGGGACTTAGAATAGATGAGAATGTCATCAAGGTACACAATGATGAAAATGTTAAGGACATCACGAAAAACTTCATTCACAAACTCCTGGAAAACCTCAGGTGCATTACAAAGTCCAAAAAGCATAACTAAATACTCGTAATGGCCGTCGCGTGTATTGAAGGCAGTCTTCCATTCATCTCCTTGTCGTATGCATATAAGATTATAAGCCCAACAGGGGTCCAGGTTGGAGAAAATGGTAGCACCTTGCAAGCGATCGAAAAGTTCGGAAATAAGGGGCAAGGGGTTGAGATTCTTCAGAGTAATCTTGTTCAAACGTCTGTAATCTATACACGGGCAAAGTGAACCATCCTTCTTCTTAACGAAAAAGAACCCTGCGCCGGCAGGGAAAGTGGAATTTCTTATAAAGCCCTTCTTTAAATTCTCTTGAATATATTCAGACATGGCCTTAGTCTCCAGGAGAGATAATTGATAAGACCTAGCTTTGGGAAGGATGGCACTGGGCAACAGATCAATAGGGCAGTCAAAGGGACGATGAGGGGGCAGAACCTCAGAACGAACCTTAACAAATACGTCAAGAAACTCTGAATATATTACAGGAAGAGAAGGGTTGGCAGGTTTGGTGGTCTGCATCGACTTGCACAGGGGCGTAGAAGGAGTCTTAGCGACCTGATCCCACTATATAGGTTTGTTATCAGTCCTATCTGAGGATTTTCTGGGCCAAGGAGGTAACTTGGTTGTCCAAATACTGGAAATGCTTGGTAATGGAGGACAGGGCTGGGCCCACCTCATGGGGGTCTATGTTTGTTGGGCTAAGCATACTGTAATGCTCACGCTGCCACAAACAAGACAAGACCCCAGCACTGAGGTGGGAAGGTATAACACCACATACCCGCAGCAGCGGAGGCGTGCCTGGAAGGTGAATAGTTTAGCGTTGCCAGGTCTGGGTTGGAGAGTGTAGGAGATGCGGTATACTTGACGAGTTCTTGGATTGGAGAAGACAGGATAGTAGGGTCCTTAAGCCGTGGTCTGGGATTGTAGAGAGCAACGTAGTCCAAGTCTGTATGCCGTGTTCAAGGGTAGGAGAGATCGCCGTAGTCGAGGGTATGCCAAAGTCCAAAATACAGAAGGGTCCACAAACAAGCCGAGTCGGTACACAAGAGGTTAACTGCAAACGAAACTGCACAACATAAGTGAGCTTCACGAGGCTACATACTGTAGGATTATGCTCAGCAAATCATGGAAGGAAGCAGGAAGCAGGAAGTATTTACAGACAGAGCAGACCAATGGGGACAGGGGGCGGAGCGGAGGCGTGGCCCCAGCACAGCTGGGATAGCCTGCAGGCAACAAGGTAGGGAGGAGGGACTTGCCATGCAGCTGGGTATCGTCGCATGTCATCGTGTGTGCGTGCAGCGCGGGAGTGATGCGCGACGCGTGCGGGAGGTGGGACCAGGTTCCATGTGGCAGCTAGAAGAGCTGCGGGTGCGCGCGCGCTCTGTAATGAGAGCGGGGAGCGCATGAGCAGGAACAGTGACAGTGGCGGCAGCAGGTAAGGAGGGTACACGCCGCAAAGGACGTGTTCCCCGCTTCCTTACACAAATTTTGTAAAGTCGTATGTTAGAGAGATTTTGCCAAATTATAAATCACATGTGGTGATTGACAAGATCTCTTTTTGATTGGCTTCTGGGGGTATTTATACATTACCAACTTACCCAGAATCCATCCCCTGAAGAAATCAGTTAATCTGAAGAAACGTGTAGGGCTGTTAGTGATGTTTGCTGCGAAGAGGTGCTGCGAGCGGTGGCTACACAGTGTATACCGGAGGAGTGAGAAAATATCCTGCCCCCATTGAGACGTGACCTGCCCGGAACAAAAATTGACTCTGAATAAGTTGTCGGAGGACTTCCAAGGAGGAGACACATTGGAGAGTTGCCGGAGTGAACAGGTTCCTGTGATTGACTGTGCTTGTCGGAGCAGAGTGGAGTTACACCAACACGTTGGGGCATGAGATTATCACATAAAACACTCGTATGCAAAAGATGTTTGTGAGTTTTGAATTGTGATCATCGCATTTATTAATTTTTTTTATCATTTTTAATGCACTAGGATCGGGCGCTTTTCCTTTTTGTTTTTTTCATACAGGTCTGTGAAGGAAGTTTGTTTGCCCATTGAGAAGGCTGCCCATATCCTATATTCCATTTGTAGAACACCAAGCAAGTATGACCACATTTACAAGTGGACTATTTTGTGTTTTATTACATTTTTGAACTTCATTTTTATATTTTTCTATCTGTTATAGATTTTTGTATTTTTATTATTAGGTTTGATAGATCCTTTTCATACTCATTTTCTATCATTGTTATTTGTGTCCAGCAATACACTATACTACTGTATATGACTTTTATGACATTTGTTTTGTATAATCATTAGTGCAGACTCACATGTAAATATAGAATATGTTAATTGAGCATTGATTAGTCACCATCCCAGTTTGTCACTCAAAAATAGGCGCAGTCTAATTTTTTTACTAATATATATATATATATATATATATATATATATATATATATATATATATATATATATATATATATGTAACCCTTTTAGGGCACCCCCCTAAGTGCTATGTGGGGTACTCTCCTTTCTGGTTACTCTCATGGGGTTGTGCTGTAACCTGCTGGTAACAGGAGGGCTAAGGGCTCCGCAGTGGTGTGGGGAGAGCCAGGACAAGGAACAGGAGAGACAGATTACCTTGATGTCTTCCTTTGGTGCAGCGCCTCCAGCCTGCGAGGATCCCCTTTGAATCTTCAGGGGATAGACCCCCACTGACACTCCTTCATCCAGAGACAGTAACTCACACACAGCATGTCTTTTCTGTATTTATTCAGCAGTAAGCTCCAGGACAGAGAATAGACAATTCACATGGGTCTTATCATCATCTGCTTCTTTCTCTACCTCCTCTAAATCAGAGCCCTGATTTAGGCAGCATGATTCCCTTCCCTCCCAGCCCTGGCCTGGCCTGACTGGGAGGGAGAGACAGTTCTTCATCTAACTGACTTCTCTCAGACTCTCTCTCAACTGACTAACTACTAACTCAACTAACTGATAATTTTGGAGGATGTCCCAATTTGAAAATCTTTGGGGAGTGTCTCTAACTCTGACTCGTAGCAAGCCAGAGCCGATACAGATTGGCCCACACACATCACGGGGCGTTCCAACCAATATCCACCCCTTAGATTGACATCCTCAGAGTTGCTAGGCCTGCCCTTGAATACAGATACATTATTCAAGGCTGGAATACACACACACAGGCTTAATAAAGGAATTTAACCTTTCCACTGCCTGCACTAACAGGACTGACAGAGGAAAGGCCTAGGAAAGGAAGTAACTGCCGGGAGGCTATGTTAAATGTCCCCACTTGGACTACAGTAGGTATAACTCTACCTTACTGTGCAACAACCTGTAAATCTGACAGACATGAAATGCAACAACATTTGTACATTTCATCATATATCTTACATAACGAACTACTGCATCTATATGGCATATTGCATGAAAATGCCACCCTCAGTAGTAGTGCACAGGATCAGGCTTTAGCACCATTCTGCCCTGACTGTCAGGCACTCTCACCGAATAACAGCGTTTGTGTCCAGAAGCAGAAACACATTCTACCCTGTTCATATAAATACTTCGCCCCACTTTCCATTCTCTGAGCAACCACTCTATTTCTGCTTGTTCTGCAGGCTTGCGCTGACCCTCCTTCCCTTGTGACCCTTATCATTGATGTGACAGACATGACAGGCATAACAACACCATTACTCATGGGGGTATCAGGCATTACTGGAGACAAGGCCTGAGGGGTCATAGGGTTAACGCTAGGGCTGACAGCATCAGGGAGTACTGGAATAGAGCAGGGCAAACTGGGCACATTATTGTCCTGTGAGCGGGAGACTAAAGAGACCTCCCGGAGCCGAGCCATAACAGTGTCCACAGTCCCAGCAATGCTCTGTAGACCAGAGCCTCTAACAGCACTCACTTCAGCCGTAAAAGCGACTGCAGCATCATGGAAGCTCTGTTCTTCTTTTATCCCCCGGCATGGCAGGGAAAAAGAATCCGAAGACTTAGCACCCACCGGGGAGGTAGTAGCAGCTGTTACACCCATCCGGCCGGGTGGCTTTGCGTCCTTCCCTTCTCCCGGTAATGGAGCAGCAACAAGTGCACTGGGGCTGGCATCCCGAGTAGTGCCGGCCGGTACTCCTGGAAGAACTTCTCCCAGCAGCCCCAGCTCGTCGTAGTGGAGTTCCGCCTCTCTCACATACGCGACTGCCCGTGTGCGGGCCTCGCGCATCTCTTGGCGGCGCAATACTTTCAACTCTGCCGCCCTCTGCACAGGACCCCAGGGCGGATCAACAAAGGGGATCTCCTGAGCCTCGGCCACGATGACCTCAGGAAACAGCAACTCCACAGCTGACTCGGGATCATGGGAGGTCCCGACCGGTACCTCAGAGGTTGTAGCACCCTCGCTGGCAGCGTGGATCTCGTGGGAGGCACCAGCAACGATTACTGGAACCTGCAGCTCCGCAGCATACTCGGGTACGGTGGAGGTAATGGCAGGGACCACAGTGATGTCATCAGCCTCCGACTCACAGATTTCTCCATCCTGGAGCAGCTTACCGGAGTGCAGTAGGACGCACCTTGCAGTATGAAGGTGGTGCATCTCCGCGGGGCTCAGATGGTTGGCTACTCAGTAAGTGGCACACTGAACACAGTTCTGGGGCTGGGTGATATCGCATGGGGTTGGGAAAGCACTCACCCAGACTCCTGTGTAGATGCCGACAGACCTCAGCACACTGGCCCAAAGTTCATACTAGGCCATGTTCTCCCACAGTGGAGCAATTAAGGCAGCTTGGCATACACAACCACCAGTGTTTGAAGTGGAAGTGCATCTGGCTCCTCACATCCTGTTGCTCCTGCAGGGCACACCCAGCCCCTCCCCCTGGTGGATAGTATAGTCCAATTTGGAGCAAGCAAGGGGGAGGGGTTTCAGCAGTTCACGCTGTTTCTGCAAACTGTAGATCAGCTAAAGCTTGCAAATTGATGCTACTTTTGCAAAAGAGCACATGGCTTCCCTGGTAGGAGCGGGAACCGCCATTTTGAGGTATTAACAGTCCATGCGGCCCCAGTTCTCTGGAACCGCCATTTTAAAGCACAAAGTCCAGCACCATACGGTCTCCTTGAGAGCAAAACCACCACTTTGTGAGGACTTGTGAGCACAGGCGTGACCCTTTTTCTTCCGTAAGGGTCCACACAAATAAAGCACATTTCTCTCTGTCTCTGAGTACCACGCACCCTGGTATAGCTTCAGGGAACGCCTCACGAATCTCCACTGCAATAGTCCTTTTATTGCTGGGTGCACAGGAGTCTCTGATCCCACCTCAGATCCCTGTCCCCTTGCTGATGAACTTGGTTGGGGAAATACTGAAGGGTAACCACTCCTCCCTGGTGTAGCCTCAGGTAGTCGCCCCAAATCCTATTGACGAAATGTATGTGGGTATCCACACTCCCTGGCACATAGCCTCCAGGGGGTCGCCCCACAGGGCAGAAAGTCATTATGTGGGTATCCACACTCCCTGGCACATAGCCACCAGGGGGTCGCCCCAACATAGGATAGTCCTTTTTAGGGTAACCCCCTCCCTGGGGAAGCTTCAGGGAGAGATTCCCTCACTGGAGCCTGTCTGCTGCTGCCACTCAAAGTCCAACACTGCTGTATGGTCCACTGCCACAGGAAACCTGTCCCATTGGTAAAACCTGTCCTGGGGATCAGTTCATCTCAGCAGCGCCTCCAAATGTAACCCTTTTAGGGTACCCCCCCTAAGTGATATGTGGGGCACTCTCCTTTCTGGTTACTCTCATGGGGTTGTGCTACAGTTGTGTTACCTGCTGGTAAAAGGAGGGCTGAGGGCTCCGCGGTGGTGTGGGAAGAGCCAGGACAGGGAACAGAATGGACAGATTACCTTGATGTCTTCCTTTGGTGCAGCGCCTCCAGCCAGCGAGGATCCCCTTTGAATCTTTAGGGGATAGACCCCCACTGACACTCCTTCATCCAGAGACAGTAACTCACACACAGCATGTCTTTTCTGTATTTATTCAGCAGTCTGCTCCAGGACAGAGAATAGACAGTTCACATGGTTCTTACCATCATCTGCTTCATTCTCTACCTCCTCTAAATCAGAGCCCTGATTTAGGCAGCATGATTCCCTTCCCTCCCAGCCCTGGCCTGACTGGGAGGGAAGGGAAGTTGGAGTTGGATTTCCTTGGCGGTGCTATCCATCACCCATCTCTACCTGACTGGGAGGGAGAGACAGTTCTTCATCTAACTGACTTCTCTCAGACTCTCTCTCAACTGACTAACTACTAACTGTGACGGATCGGGGGACTCGCGCTTCCCAGCGTGTCCCCGTCACCTCTGTTTCCACTGCCTCTAGCCCTCCCTCTTCCCTACGTCCTTGCTCTCTCCCTCGCTGCCGTTTCTCTGCGGCGCGGTTGGCATGCCCTGACGCGCATTCAGGCCACCTGCGCATCCTCCGTAATGTGCGCGCGCAATCGTGATCACTGGTACCCCTCCGTGGAACCCGCGGCCCCCGGCGTGCCTCGATTCCCCCAGCCTCCACATTACCTTGCTCCTCTGCCTCTCCGTCCCTCTCGCCCCCATTGCCGAATGCCCCCGCGGCGCTGCCTCCCTCACATTCTGTGACACGCGCGGTGCACGCGCATAATACCCTTACAGAGGGCGCGCGCACACGGTCCAGTTATCTGCCGTCTAGCTCCGCCCCCCCGTGGCTTACAAGCCATATCCCTTAATTATTCCCCTGTTGCCTCCCCTGCTCTCTCAGACCTATCCCTGCAAACTCTCACTCAACCCTCTGCTCCTCCTCTCTCGCCTATTGGTTCTCCTTCCTTTATAACCCCACTCTGTCCACTTCCTCATTGCTCTGCATAGCTTTCCTGTGACTCCTGTGTGTGCAGTGTCTATGCCTAGCTCCCTTGTTTGTTTCAGCGCTGGTTTCCTGTCCCTGCTTCTGTTTGGTTTCCCCTGGCTCGAACTTACTGCTTTGGATTTCACTACTCTGCTTTCTCCTGCCCTTGAACCTTGGCTTACGGACTTCACTACGCTGCTTACTCAAACCCTTGAACTTTGGCACACGGACATTACTATCCGATCTCTGGCACCCCGGACTTTGCAAGTATATGTTAACCCTTTTCTTACCAGGCCCGGCAACGCATTACCACACTCCAGGCACGCCCTCACTGTTGTGGGTGCATTTTATACCCTTACCCACCTCAGTACTGGGGACTGGCCAGGTCTGCAGGCATACAGGCGTTACATTATGCAGAGCCAAACAAATGCAGACCCCCCTGAGGTGGGCCAAGGTGTTTCCGCAGAACATTTGCAATTTGTAAACCAACTTACCACTGTGTCACAACACCTTGCCAATTTGTCTCTCCGGGAAACCCCAGTTGCCCCGTCACCCTCTGCTCCTGTGGCTATAAGGACTGCATATACCACCTCCCAACCGGTACGATGGGGACCCCCTCGCTTGCCGGGGATTCTTGAATCAATGCGAGGTTCAATTTGAGATGTCCCCCTCCCTCTTTCCTACTGGTCGTACCAAGGTGGCCTACATTTACGCCTTACTCATTGGCGACGCACTCGCTTGGGCTTCTCCCCTCTGGGAACACAAACCTGAGTTAACCCAAGTCTACCCCAAGTTCAGGCATGAGTTTCAACAGGTGTTTGATACACCAGCACGTAGGGAAACTGCTGTGTTTTCTTTGTTCCATATCACGCAGGCTCAGAGGTCAGCTGCAAGATACGCGGTGGAGTTCCGCACCAGCGCCACAGAGTTCCAATGGATCGACGAGGCTCTTGCCGCAGCATACTGGCACGGTTTGTCCGACACTCTAAAGCAGAGGTGCGCAAAGTGGGGGGCACAACCCCCAGGGGGGGCAGGAGATTGTGCTGAGGGGGGGCGTAAGGCCCCTGCAACTGTTTACTTACCGGGATTCAGCCGTCTGTGTTGCGTCGCCATGGCAACGCGGCGTCAATAGATGCCACGGCACCATGTGACCTGACGTCACATGCCCATGCAGCGTCATCTGACGCGGCTGAAGGAAGGCAGGGGGGCGCAAGAGCCGGGGGCAGAGAGAGAGGGGGCGCAGCACAAAAAGTTTACGCTCCCCTGCTCTAAAGGATGACTTTGCAGCTCACGCTCGGCCCTCTTCCCTTAAAGAACTTATTGCTCTCAGCATCCGTATGGATCAACGCACCCAGGAACGATGACACGAGCGTCATTGTTCTCGTTCTCTCCCCCCTCCGTCTGTTTCTCATAGGTCTCCTCCTCGCCCTTCCCTGTGTTGGATGCTCCCGAACCGACGCAAATCGGTAGGCAACAACCTCGGGCTGCTGAGAGAACACAACGTCGTGAGGAGGGTCTCTGCTTTTATTGCGGTTCCCCTGAGCACCGCCTCTGAAACTATTGCCTGAAGCCAGTAAAACGGGAACGCCCAGTAAAGGTAGAGGGGCTACTATTGGGTATTATCTCTCCCTGCCCCTCTCTCCCTAAGGAATTACCAAAGAAGCTAATGCTCCCTGTAACGCTGGTGGGTCCTGATCTTCAAATAGAAGTGAAAGCCTTCATCGACTCTGGATCTGGTGGTAACTTTCTTGATCACACCTTCGCCTGTATGATCCGAAATCACTAGTCAAGAAAAGATCGCCCATTGGCCTGGAGGCTATCAATGGACGCCCGCTTCAACCAGCCTTCTTCATTTTGGAGTCCATTCCACTTTCCCTGACCACCGCGGATGGCCATAAAGAGGTAATGGTCTTTGATGTCTTTCATTCCCCTACTGTCCAGGTTATTCTAGGATTACCATGGCTGCAGCTTCACAATCCACGTATAGATTGGACCGATGTCTTACCCATCCAATGGTCTACCACCTCAGAGAAGTCGGTTACTCCTCCTGCTGCGGTGCTCGCTGGCCTGGATATCACTTCCTCTAACTTGTCCGCTCTGCCGATGGTGTATCACGAGTATTTAGATGTTTTCAACAAAGTACAAGCTGAGGTATTACCTCCCCATCGCCCCTACGATTGTCCTATTGATCTAATTCCAGGAACCATTCTCCCTACATCTAAGTCGTATACCCTGTCGGTGCCAGAGACAGAAGCTATGACGACTTATATCCGAGAGAATTTGGAGAAAGGATTCATCTGCAACTCTACCTCCCCCGCCGGGGCAGGCTTATTCTTCGTGAAGAAGGATGGCTCCCTAAGACCTTCGTGGGCTTAACAAAATTACGGTAAAAAAACAGTACCCTCTCCCTTTAATTTCTGAACTCTTCGACCGTCTACAAGGAGCATCTATATTCTCCAAACGCGATTTAAGAGGGGCTTATAATCTTATTCGAAAAAGAGACTGTGATGAATGGAAAACCGCGTTTAACACGCGTTCTGGACATTATGAGTATTTAGTGATGCCCTTCGGGCTGTGCAATGCTCCTGCCGTTTTCCAAGAATTCATGAACGATATCTTTCAGGACGTTCTAGGGACGTTCGTTATCGTATATTTGAACGACATCCTCATTTTCTCTAAGAACTTAGAGGAGCACATTCGTCATACTAAACTGGCACTCTCTAGGCTTCGTGCTAATCGCCTCTATGCTAAAATGGAGAAATGCCTGTTCCATCAGACGTCCACAGCCTTCCTAGGCTATTTTATATCTAACCAAGGCTTTTTCTATGGATCCTGAGAAATCGAAGTCTGTACTCGACTGGCCCTTGCCGAATTCTCTCAAGGCCGTGCAGCGCTTCCATGGCTTTGCCAATTATTACCGGAAGTTCATCCGTAATTTCTCTACCATCGCTCTGCCTATTACCACCTTAACCAAGAAGGGTGCTGATCCTACTACTTGGTCTCCCGAAGCCATAGAAGCCTTCGAATTCCTCAAGAAAGCCTTTGTGTCTGCACCCATCCTACGGCATCCTGATACTTCTCTTCCCTTCACGCTAGAAGTTGACGCCTCCGATGTGGGAGCCAGTGCAGTACTCTCTCAGAGAACCTCTCCACAGGAAAAAGTTTATCCGTGTGGATTCTTTTCTCGGAAGTTCTCTTCGGCTGAGAGAAATTACGATGTTGGGAACCGTGCGCTACTGGCCATTAAATTGGCTATCCAGGAATGGAGGCATCTTCTCGAAGGTACCAAGGAGCCTATTGCCATCCTCACTGATCACAAAAACTTATTGTATATTGAGGGGGCTCGTCGATTAGGATCCCGTCAGGCTCACTGGGCACTGTTCTTCTCTCGTTTCAACTATACCATTTCTTATATTCCCAGCACCAAAAATATTAAGGCGGACGCTCTCTCTCGCAAGTTCGCTACTGAGAACGACTCTAACGAACCCACTGAATCAATTCTTCCCGCAAAATGTATTATTTCCGACAATAATTTTGATGTTTTGGATGAAATTAACAAAGCCCAGGTTCACATCCCCAGGAGATTTAGGGTGCCAGAGGGACGCTTGTACGCAGCTCCACGTTTTCTCCACAAGATTCTACTTTGGGGGCATTCTTCAAGATCGGCCAGTCATCCAGGCTTCAAATGGACAGCAGATCTTATCAAACGGACCTTTTGGTAGCCTAAGATGAACAAGGACATTTTCAACTTCACCAGTGCTTGTCCGGTCTGTGCCCAGAGTATGTCCGACCGTCACAAGCCCTCCGGTCTCCTCATGCCCCTCCCCATTCCGGAACAACCTTGGAAACATATCTCTATGGACTTTATTGTGGAACTCCCCAATTCTAAAGGGATGAATACCATCCTTGTTGTAGTAGATAGGTTCTCCAAGCAATCACACTTTGTACCCCTCAAAGGTCTTCCTAATTCAGCTACTCTGGCCGACATTTTTTCTAAAGAAATTTTTAGATTACACGGTGTACCTATTTCAATTGTTTCTGACAGAGGTTCTCAATTCATTTCTAAGTTTTGGCGTGCAACTCACAAACATATGTGAATAAAAAGCATGTAATGAGTATACTCATTCGCCAACTGTGGGATGGTCCTGCTCTGCTCACACGCCAACCAGCTCTTCAGTGGAGTCCCAGAGTGTCTCAGCCGCCGACCAGCAGGGCTTTCACAGGGTTCCACGACCTCTCACGATAGGAACCGGATGCAGATCTCTCCACACAGCACCTCCGGATGGGAGAACCGGTCGCGTGACCCCGCAGTACAATGTGGTTTGGCGTCGCAATTTTGCCAAAGTATAAAGTTCAGCAGTGTCCCAGCAGCGTCCCAATGTCCCAGCAGCAAACGAGTGTACAATAAAATAAGTCAGTAGCTCACACTAACTTCCCAACGCGTTTCTTCACACAAAAGGTGATTTCATCAGGGGATATGCGATTACCTACGTCATAGCTATTTATATGTGTGTATACCAACCAGCCCCCTCCCTGGCCGATTGGTAATTGATAGATACCATGTGAGTAATTAAAATATTCCTTGGAAACAAATAGCATTTTATCCTATCAGCATATAAACCTTACAATAGAACTTACAATAAAAGCAACAATACATTTGTTATACATATAATTATAAAATCCTAGCAAATATCAAAAAATGGAAATGCATATGAATGTATGTCATTTAGATGATGAATGGTGACCATAACCAATCATGTTTTAAATAGGTGTTTTCATAATATATATATATATTTATTATTATCAGTTTTACATGAATAGATAGTGATACTTGGTTACCATATTGGATTATTTGACCCTTGATCGGTATTTACTACACCTAGTAAACATGATTAATTAACTTTCACCAGTCAAATACTTAATTTAGCAATCTGCCATGCAGCAAACAAGAATTGTATGTGCATAAGATATATTTAAAAATATATATGTAAAATAAAAATTATATAATAATAACAATAATTTTGATCCTATATATTTGGGTTCAGTGTTAACCATATTCATGATCAACAGATTCCCCAAATAGGCTGGTATAGGATAATTGTACTTTGATAGATGAACTTTGAAGAATGAAAACCTTTGTGAAAGTGTTAGTACAGGTAAACCCAGTTATAACGCGGTCCTCGGGGTCCACCCCGAGACCACCGCGTTAGTAACGGGGTCGCGCTAATTTTTAAAAAAAATGGCCGTCGCGCGCCTGTTTGGGAGTGAGGAGGGAAGGAAGGAAGAGGTGTCCGGTAGCCCTACATGCGGGCCACATGCCTCCTCCCTCCCAGCCCCCTCCCTATCCCTCCCAGCCCCTTCCCTCTCCCTCCCAGGGCAAAGGGCCGTGCCCGTTAATTTAATACAGTACAGTATATGTTAAAAAAAAAAAAAAACTGCACCGGCACTGGTCTCCCTATCGACAGTGCCGGTCTGCCGGAAGTCATCAGCTCCGGCGCGAGAGGGAGGCCCGGGGAACAGGTGATCAGCCGCCTGGACCCCCGCAGCACCAACCCCTCCATCCCCAGCACCGTCACCTCCCCTCCCCCAGCACCATCACCCCCCCTCGCAGGACCGGGCCCCCTCGCCCCGCCGTAGCGCAGGGTCGTCCTGTCACTCCACCACAGCGCAGGGCCCCGCCACCCCCCCCACAGCACAATGACGTCCCACCCCCCGCCCCGGGCCGTACCGCCAACCTACCCCCCCCTACCTGCCCCCCCGCACTGCACCGTGCCATCCCACCAGCCCCCGCAACATCGGGGGCCCCCGCAGCCATCACCTCCCTCCACCGCAGCACCACCCCCACCGGCATGCAGCGCCCCCCCCCCCCCCCTGCAGCCACAGGCCTCACCAATCATGCCCAAGGTAAGGCTGATTTATGTATATGTGTATTGGGAGTGTGTGTGTGTGTGTGTGTGTGTGTGTGTGTGTGTGTGTGTGTGTGTGTGTGTGTGTGTGTGTGTGTGTGTGTGTGTGTGTGTGTGTGTGTGTGTGTGTGTGTGTGTGTGTGTGTGTGCAATGAGCAGTGTGTGTGCAGTGTGCAGTGTGTGCAGTGTGAGCAATGAGCAGTGTGTCAGTGTGTGCAGTGTGAGCAATGAGCAGTGTGTCTGCAGTGTGAGCAATGAGCAGTGTGTCAGTGTGTGCAGTGTGAGCAATGAGCAGTGTGTGTGCAGTGTGAGCAATGAGCAGTGTGTGTGCAGTGTGCAGTGTGTGCAGTGTGAGCAATGAGCAGTGTGTGTGCAGTGTGTGCAGTGTGAGCAATGAGCAGTGTGTGCAGTGTGTGCAGTGTGATCAATGAACAGTGTGTGTGCAGTGTGTGTCAGTGTGAGCAGTGTGTGTGCAGTGTGCAGTGTGTGTGCAGTGTGCAGTGTGTGCAGTTTGAGCAATGTGCAGTGTGCAGTGTGTGCAGTGTGTGTCAGTGTGAGCAGTGTGTGCAGTGAGCAGTGTGTGTGCAGTGTGTGCAGTGAGAGTGTGTGCAGTGTGTGCGGTATAAACGGGAGCCACGGGAAAACCGCGTTATAACCGAATCGCGGAATAACGAGGCACGTTATAACGGGGTTTACCTGTACTTGGATATTGAATGACCATGCATAGATAGAGAATGGTGTGTATTATGATGTAAATGAATGCTCTAACTGTCTGCTGTGAATCTAACCAGACTGTAGAATTATAAAATGAATGAACTACTACTGTTATTTAACTATATTTCTATATATCCTTCTAAACTGTGCAAACAAAGGAGAATATACAGACCGAGACATTGTATCCCAGAATCACATGCACTGCAAACCATAATAGATGTATCATCGGCTTAGTTGTCAATTGCCAGCGAATGGACCCTATTTTTCTTTAATGATGTGAATCTTTAATGTACTATGTGTATTTATAAAAAGTAATAATCTTAAAATAAAGTGAATTATTTTGTGTGTATATACAGGTATGTGTTCTATTAATATTTATATAAGCTATGTGAATATAAATATATACTTAATAAATTAATAAATCTAATATATTCTAATAAATATATACCAAAATGTGACGTGATGAGTGTATTTATTCTATATTATGTACCTTAATATTGTGTCTTATTTTTATAGGTCAATAAATATCAATATTAACCTAATGTTACCCAATTTATATATATATATATATATATATATATATATATATATATATATATATATATATATATATATATATATATATATATATATATATATATATATGATGTGCTTCAGAGTGACTCTAACAGTGGTAATGAATATTATGAAAAAGAAAATGATTATATGTGTTGAATAATTTATATTCAGACAAACTGAGAAGAAATCCCATGAGACAAACATGAAGGGAACACGTCAAAGCATGTTCAACCCAGACCTCCATGTGTAGTCAAAAGGATATATTTTCAAATGACCGTACTAACATCTATGCAATCATTTAGGCCAGATGGACTAAGGGTGTTCAAAACATATATCCAATATGTTTCTCGTAGATTTAAACTCTTATGTCTATCACCACTTAATAAACTGGATTTTATAGTTTCAATACCCATTATTTTTAGTGTTATAGGATCCCTGTTGTGTTTTAGATGGTAATGACGAGATAGACTATGTGTTTGCAAGCCGTGTATTATATTTCTACGATGTTCTAAAAACCGTGTGCTCAGGGGACGGGTCGTTCGACCTATATATTGCAGGCCACATGGGCACATGATTGCATAGACTACATAATCAGTTAGGCAATTAATATGTCCTTTAACAGAATGTATTGATCCATTGGAGGTGGATACAATACTATTAGTGGTATCTAAGTGTTTGCATGTTATACACCTTGATCTTTTACACAAGAAATTGCCATTTACCTTATTGCTTTTTTTGTCACATATATTTACTGTGCTTTTTAGTCTACTGGGTGCTAATATGGATTTGATATTTCTTGCTCTTTTAAATACCACCGGTGTCCTTGTGGGTAGCTTATCACCAATGATTGGGTCATTCAACAGAATGTTCCAGTGGGAGTTTAGTATAAATTTAATTTTAGAAAATGAATTGTTATATTGAGTAACAAATGATGGTATACTAGATTGATTTTCCCCCCTCATAACCTGTCTCTTGGTGTTGTGTTCCGATTTTAATTTAGATTTCTCTAGTAGTTCACATCTTTCCAAACTACCTACTTGTCTGAATGTTTCTTCAATAATGGCCCTATCATATCCCTTTGTTATAAATTTGTTGACTAAAACATCCCCCTGGACCAGATAGTCTGAGTCCCGAGAACAATTTCTCCTGACCCTTAAGAACTGACCCGGGGGGATGTGTCGAGATTGGAAAAGAAATAAAAGAGATGGTTCACACCACTATACTCCACATAAGTATGGACGAAAAGGAAGTAGGAAAAGAGAACAAAGTAAAGAACCTAACTATACTAATACAGGAAAACCAAAAGTGTTTAAACATTTTTCTAGAGGAAATAATAAGGATAGAAGAGGCCGTTCAAATTCTTACAACAAATCTCCACAATCAGTGACTATTGAGAACATATTTGAAATTTTAAGTGATGAGTTACCATCAGGGAATAAAGATATTAACCCTATGGAGAAAAAATCAAGCAGTGGGACTATACCCAAATCACAGAATAAGGATATAGTTAAACCATCCTGTAGTAATAACAGTAAGAAACCTATTTCTCACACTGCTTCTCTTTTTAGAGATGGTGAGTCAACACGAGGCCCTAGAGAAAAAAGAGAAAACATATCCACTTTGGAACAAAATATCACAATCAACCACTCCACGCAGAAAGAGAAGCGACGAGGAAGAAGATGAGGGAAACAGCAGCAAAGAAAGGAGACAAGCAGACTGAGATTTTTGACGCCAGAGAGTCACAGTATTTTCAATCTATCTAGTTTTGTGTTATCGGCCCATCATGTGTCATTGCTTGCGAAGGGTTTATCATTTGCACCAAGTAGTTTACCAGATACGTTTAGTCTGTTTGTTACATAAGGAAGATTACTCTCATGAGACACTTTGCTATGAAAAGCAAAGAAAAAGAGGTACTTTTTAGCACCCAAGAACAAAATTGTATTAGAATAATGACATCACAACTATCTATGCATTCACAAAGTTCAGATGGACAAATATTATTATTATTAGAAACCAATCATGCCATGGAAGGGGATACTCTCTTGGATTTAAATCAGTTAACACAATATCCCACCCAAAACTCATTGGACTTGTTAAATATGAATGATCAAATTGGGATGGATGCTATAAATTCAGGTGATAGATCTTTGGATGTTCTCGAACCCAAGATTTTACATTCCCCTTTTACCCCAAGATCTACATTCTTTCCCTATCTGTCAAAAGGTGGATTTATAGATACATTCTACACCCTAGTCTTACGAGATTTTGAGAAATTGTGTCAAGAAACCCCCATACTTAAAAGAAAAAATCTCCATCAAAATGAGCAGCGAGCATTGGAAGAACTCAGCCAAACTAATAATATAATTATCAGACAGGCAGATAGAGGGGGAGGGATAGTGTTGCAAGATAGGGACATATATATAGCAGAAGCAAAACGATTGCTTAATGACGATGCCTTCTATGTCATACTAGATGAAGACCCCATGATTGAATATCAAATTCAGTTGAAGTCTCTATTGGTAGAAGCTCAGTCGCAAAAAATTATCAGTAAATCTGAATTTGAGTTCCTGTTTAAACGCCATCCGAGGACACCAGTCTTTTACCACATACCGAAAATACATAAAGATCTAAAAGCACCACCAGGTAGACCCATAGTATTGGGTGTTGAGTCGATGACGTCCAGCATGTCCCAATATGTGGACTATTATTTACAACCTATTGTGTCAAAATTGAGGTCACACATCAGGGACACGTTGCACGTCATTGACTCAATTTCTACTATTCCCTGGAAATCCACGTATATATGGGCCACATGCGATGTGGCATCCCTATATACGTGTATTGATCATGAAAAAGGTATACAGGCGGTCAAAAAATATCTAGAGACTGATACACAATTAGACCATATACAGAGGAAATTTATTTTGGAGTTTATACGCTTCATCTTGGAACATAACTACTTTTTGTTCGAAGACAGGTATTATAAACAAGTCTGTGGAATGGCCATGGGTACCAGGTTTGCCCCCAGCTACGCGAACCTATACATGGGTCTGTGGGAGAGTATCCATGTGTGGGGAAATGCGAGGCTGGGGGCGGGACTGGTATTCTATGGCCGTTTTATAGATAACCTGCTATTTGTGTGGGATGGCGAGGAAAAAGAACTGATAGACATTTTCTCATCTTTCAATATTAACAACATGGGGTTAAAATTTACATCCGAAATAGATAGATACAAAATCAATTTTCTTGATTTGGAGCTTAGTATTGATTTAGATGGTAAGATTATCACTAAAACATTTTTTAAGAAGGTGGCTTCGAATGGATATTTACATAAAAACAGTAATCATTATGGCAAATGGCTTGAAAACATCCCCCGGGGTCAGTTCTTAAGGGTCAGGAGAAATTGTTCTCGGGACTCAGACTATCTGGTCCAGGGGGATGTTTTCATCAACAAATTTATAACAAAGGGATATGATAGGGCCATTATTGAAGAAACATTCAGACAGGTAGGTAGTTTGGAAAGATGTGAACTACTAGAGAAATCTAAATTAAAATTGGAACACAACACCAAGAGACAGGTTATGAGGGGGGGGAATCATTCTAGTATACCATCATTTGTTACTCAATATAACAATTCATTTTCTAAAATTAAATTTATACTAAACTCCCACTGGAACATTCTGTTGAATGACCCAATCATTGGTAATAAGCTACCCACAAGGACACCGGTGGTATTTAAAAGAGCAAGAAATATCAAATCCATATTAGCACCCAGTAGACTAAAAAGCACAGTAAATATATGTGACAAAAAAAGCAATAAGGTAAATGGCAATTTCTTGTGTAAAAGTTCAAGGTGTATAACATGCAAATACTTAGATACCACTAATAGTATTGTATCCACCTCCAATGGATCAATACATTCTGTTAAAGGACATATTAATTGCCTAAGTGATTTTGTAGTCTATGCAATCATGTGCCCACGTGGCCTGCAATATATAGGTAGAACGACCCGTCCCCTGAGCACACGGTTTTTAGAACATCGTAGAAATATAATACACGGCTTGCAAACACATAGTCTATCTCGTCATTACCATCTAAAACACAACAGGGATCCTATAACACTAAACATAATGGGTATTGAAACTATAAAACTACACATGGAGGTCTGGGTTGAACATGCTTTGACGTGTTCCCTTCATGTTTGTATCATGTGGTTTCTTCTCAGTTTGTCTGAATATAAATTATTCAACACATATACAGGCATACCCCGCATTAACGTACGCAGTGGGACCGGAGCATGTATGTAAAGCGAAAATGTACTTAAAGTGAAGCACTACATTTTTCCACTTATTGATGCATGTACTGTACTGCAAACGTCATACACGTGCATAACTGATGTAAATAAAGCATTTGTAACATGCTCTATAGTCTCCCCGCTTGCGCACAGCTTCGGTACAGGTAGGGAGCCGGTATTGCTGTTCAGGACGTGCTGAAAGGCGCATGCGTGAGCTGCCATTTGCCTATTGGGCGATATGTACTTACTCGCGAGTGTACTTAAAGTGAGTGTCCTTAAAGTGGGGTATGCCTGTAATCATTTTCTTTTTCATAATATTCATTACCACTGTTAGAGTCACTCTGAAGCACATCATATATATATATATATATATATATATATATATATATATATATATATATATATATATATATATATATATATATATATATATATATATATATTGTGACAGAAACCAGGGGATGGTAATAAATTCCATATATAGGGCTCCCAGGATACTGAACAGTTTCTATCCTGTCTGGCCTGGGAGTGCAGCCTTATAATACATGCACTCCATCCCACAGTTTTGGGCAAGCGCTGGAACTGAGGGATTTCTGTCACCTGCCATGCTAATTAGAAATCAGGTATGCAATGCAACAGCGTGGAACCTTATTCGCTGTTGTCCCAATGTATGCGCCCTAGCCCAGAGGACCCCTTGAATAACCATCTGTGGGCATCTGTAAAGGTTAATGGTAGGAGGGTTCGGGCACTTCTGGACTCTGGGAGCATGGTCACACTAGTGTCCGAATACCTCTTGCCCATTAAGAAGAAACAGGGAAACAGTTCACAAAGAATGGCAATTTGTTGTATACATGGGGATAATCATTCCACAGCCGGTATTGCTGTTCAGGACGTGCTGAAAGGCGCATGCGTGAGCTGCCATTTGCCTATTGGGCGATATGTACTTACTCGCGAGTGTACTTAAAGTGAGTGTCCTTAAAGTGGGGTATGCCTGTAATCATTTTCTTTTTCATAATATTCATTACCACTGTTAGAGTCACTCTGAAGCACATCATATATATATATATATATATATATATATATATATATATATATATATATATATATATATATATATTGTGACAGAAACCAGGGGATGGTAATAAATTCCATATATAGGGCTCCCAGGATACTGAACAGTTTCTATCCTGTCTGGCCTGGGAGTGCAGCCTTATAATACATGCACTCCATCCCACAGTTTTGGGCAAGCGCTGGAACTGAGGGATTTCTGTCACCTGCCATGCTAATTAGAAATCAGGTATGTAAGACTGATTTCCTGTTTGCTCTTGTCTCTTCTCCAGAGCCTGGAAGGCTGCTGAACACAGTGGGGAGAAGCCCCTTCCCCACACAGGTTCAATTGTTCTATTCATTTGGCTAACTCTGCAAAAGTACCTTGTTTTGTTGTTGGAAAGTGGAAAAGCCACTTCCACCCTGAGTTAGGGAAATCTAAGTTAAGTTATCGAGGTTGACGAGGGCCCAAATAAGAAGGGGGAAAAGGAGGAGTGCTGTAAAATTCCCTTCCCCATCACTACTTTGGTAGGGAATACCCCAAATCAGGATGTTGATCAGACACTTACCACCCCAGAACCGGATAAGACCCTCGCTGACCTAGAGGTCAGTCCTGGGAGTTTTAAGAAGGCCCAGTGGGAGGACCCCACATTAGAGGTAGCAAGGGGAAATATACGGGACCTGAATAGTACTCTTGGCCAACCAGATAGGTCGCTTGCTTACCCCTACTTCGAGGTAGAGAACGACCTAGTATATCGGGTTGATAAAAGAAAATCAGTTACAACTAAACAATTGTTGGTACCACGGACATTCCGTAATGTAGTGTTACACCTCGCACATAGTCATCCATTGGGGGGACACCTAGGGGTGGAAAAGACAAAAGAAAAGGTTCTCCGAAGCTTCTATTGGCCTGGGGTTCTGGCAGAAATTACGAATTATTGTTCCTCATGCCCAGCATGTCAGATCACCGCCCCGTTCAAGGCGTACCGCAGCCCATTGGTACCCCTTCCCATAATAGAGGTACCATTTGACCGGATTGCTATGGATCTAGTAGGACCCCTAATAAAGTCTGCTAGGGGACATCAGCATATATTGGTAATATTAGATTATGCCACCCGATATCCGGAGGCAGTTCCCCTACGTAGCACCTCTGCCAAAAACATAGCAAAAGAGTTAGTAGTTCTGTTTTCCCGGGTTGGAATTCCTAAAGAGATTCTATCTGACCAGGGAACACCGTTTATGTCCCAAGTAACAAAAGAGTTATGTAAACTCCTAAAAATCAAGCACCTCAGAACCTCAGTCTATCATCCACAAACAGATGGTTTAGTCTCGGTCTGTATATTCTCCTTTGTTTGCACAGTTTAGAAGGATATATAGAAATATAGTTAAATAACAGTAGTAGTTCATTCATTTTATAATTCTACAGTCTGGTTAGATTCACAGCAGACAGTTAGAGCATTCATTTACATAATAATACACACCATTCTCTATCTATGCATGGTCATTCAATATCCAAGTACTAACACTTTCACAAAGTTTTTCATTCTTCAAAGTTCATTTATCAAAGTACAATAATCCTATACCAGCCTATTTGGGGAATCTGTTGATCATGAATATGGTTAACACTGAACCCAAATATATAGGATCAAAATTATTGTTATTATTATATAATTTTTATTTTACATATATATTTTTAAATATATCTTATCCACATACAATTCTTGTTTGCTGCATGGCAGATTGCTAAATTAAGTATTTGACTGGTGAAAGGTAATTAATCATGTTTACTAGGTGTAGTAAATACCGATCAAGGGTCAAATAATCTAATATGGTAACCAAGTATCACTATCTATTCATGTAAAACTGATAATAATAAATATATATATATATATATATTATGAAAACACCTATTTAAAAACATGATTGGTTATGGTCACCATTCATCATTTAAATGACATACATTCATATGCATTTCCATTGTTTGATATTTGCTAGGATTTTATAATTATATGTATAACAAATGTATTGTTGCTTTTATTGTAAGTTCTCTTGTAAGGTTTATATGCTGATAGGATAAAATGCCATTTGTTTCCAAGGAATATTTTAATTACTCACATGGTATCTATCAATTACCAATCGGCCAGGGAGGGGGCTGATTGGTATACACACATATAAATAGCTATGACGTAGATAATCGCATATCCCCTGCTGAAATCACCCTTTGTGTGAAGAAACGCGTTGGGAAGTTAGTGTGAGCTACTGACTTATTTTATTGTACACTCGTTTGCTGCTGGGACGTTGGGACACTGCTGGGACACTGCTGAACTTTATACTTTGGCAAAATTGCGACGCCAAACCACAATGTACTGCGGGGTCACGCGACCGGTTCTCCCATCCGGAGGTGCTGTGTGGAGAGATCTGCATCCGGTTCCTATCGTGAGAGGTCGTGGCACCCTGTGAAAGCCCTGCTGGTCGGCGGCTGAGAGACTTTGGGACTCCACTGAAGAGCTGGTTGGCGTGTGAGCAGAGCAGGACCATCCCACAGTTGGCGAATGAGTATACTCATTACATGCTTTTTATGCACATATGTTTGTGAGTTTACATTCATTTGAATTTATGGGTCTTAAGGCCGTAGAAAAGGTCCTGTGTAGAGATGTCAACATGGAAACTCCGGTAAAAGATTTCATCTTAGAATCCATCAGACATATACTGACCCATAACTACTTCTCACATGAAGGTCAGTACTATCTCCAGACGTGCTGCACTGCGATGGGTACCAGGTTTTCTCCCAGTTATGCAAACTTATTTATGGGTTTGTGGGAGGAAAATTTTATCCTGAACCACAACCCATATGGGGCAAACCTGGTGCTATGGAAACGCTACATCGATGACGTGCTGTGCGTCTGGAGGGGTACGCCCGAAGAGCTTGAGTCCTTTCAGACCCATCTGAATACAAATGATTACAACATCAAATTTACATTTAATACCAGTTCACAATCTATCAACTTCCTAGATCTGACTCTATACATAGTAGATAATGAGATACAGACAAAAACATACTATAAGGAGGTAAGTGCCAACTCCTATGTCCTAGCGTCCAGTCACCATCATCCACAATGGATAAAAAACATTCCAAAAGGACAGGCGTTAAGGGTTAGACGAAACTGCTCACAAATAGAAGTGTATAACGAACAGATTAAGGAACTGGGCAATAAATTTAAGGATAGGAAGTACTGTATAAGGGGAGGCTTGTTAATAATGCTATTGAACAAGCTAATAGCACAGATAGAGAGTCCCTTATTCACCCTGTTAAGAAAATAGATGCTAGTACAAACAAGATATTTCTTCCTTTTATCACGCAGTATAACGGTATGTCCAAAGACATTGTTAAGGTGTTAACCAAACATTGGGGCATCTTACAGAGAGATCCCATCCTACAATCTATACTGCCTGATAAACCGCAAGTGGTCTATAGAAAAGCCCAGAATTTAAAATCTGTACTGGCCCCCAGTTGCCCCAAGAAAAAACAAGGACCAGGAGACACTATGTGGCTTAAAGATCTCAAGGGATATTTTCCCTGTAAAAAATGCATTGGGTGCAGTTATGGAATAAAATGCAAGGAATTCAGATCAAATGTTACCGGAATTTTTTTTGAAATCCGCACATTCATTAACTGCAATACCAACTATTGTGTTTACCACCTAGAATGCCCCTGTAAATTACAGTATGTAATACGAACAGGGAGACCGTTAAAACGAAGATTTGCCGAACATGTGTATAACATCAAGAAAGGGCTGGAGACACATAGTGTGTCCAACCACTTCAAAATACACCATAACATGTCCCCAGAGGGGCTCACATGTATCGGCATAGACTGCCCAAAGGTAGGTATAAGAGGGGGTGATAGACTGCAGAAGGTATCCCAGCAGGAGTCCTTCTGGATCTACACTCTACGCACGCTCCAACCCAAAGGGTTAAATATTGATTTTGATTTAGCTTCCTTTCTATAACCATTGTGTACTTCGTGGCTTTTGACTTAACACATTTTTTCGCTCCCATCCAGTTCATTTTAAGGTTTTTCTATGTGTTTTTAGTCTATCATTAAGTACCATGATTTATTGTTAAGTGCTTTAATTTACATGCTTCCTTAAAACCCCGCTGGTACCAATTACCAGGATAATAGGAACATTTATTGCCATCCATTAGCCACATGAGGTCCCTTTCATGTAAGTGGTTAATTTGACGGCTATAAAATAGACACGGGATTGATGAGGCTCCACAATCCCCTGACGAAGTGACGTTCCCCATCACGAAACGCGTAGGGAGGAGCCTAAGAAGCAGTGTCCCAGTCATCCCGGCCGCCAGTCTTACTGAAGACAGTGACGTCACCCAAGAAGCGCCGGATACACGCGAGGTACACGCGGTACCGGAACGGACTATCAGTGACTGAGGCGGCTGTGTGTGTGTGCTGGGCCGAGCACTTCTGTATTGTTTTTAAACTCACCTCCTTTTGTGAGTATTTTAATTGTGTTTTTGGGCAGGTGCCATTAAAAGTTTTATTGTGCTGCGCAATCCCCTGTCCTTTTTCTTGTTCCCCAAACGGAGAAAGAGGTACAGGATTCTTAAAGACAGGGGCTGCAGAAACATCCCTTCAACACCCACGGAGGCCAGGGACATCACGAGGGGTTCGTGCTACACCAAGAGGCTTCCGGGGCCAAGAGGGTTTAAAGAACAGATTCTCTCCCCTGCACGTGATCTAGCCACTTCTAGTAAGTAGGCATTTTAGATAAAACCTTAACATTTGGAATAATCACTGTTTGTCTAAATATACTGCGCAATGTTTGCTCTTTGCTTGATATTTTAAACATGCAGGATCAAGTCCAACATATGAGAAGAACCATCTGTTTGCCCCAAGAACTGTGAACTGAGTTCGTTGCTTACCGGCTACTCCAGGTTGTAACTATAGAACTATCACTTCAACACTTGGCACCATTTGGGACTATATATATATATTAATTTTTTATATATTTATTTTTTCACACTTTTATGCGCCAGGTTATGTCATCTATTCTTGTGTTTATATTTATGGTTGAGACTTATGAGATGTCTCAGTAGATTACCAGGCAGCTTAGTCATTCAAGTGCACAGCACTGTATTATTAGTATTAGGTTTAGCGCTTGTCACAGTATATTTGTAATTATTATCTGAATTTATGTCTGGTATTAAATGTTTTGTTTCATATTACACTAGGATCGGGCGCTTTCTTTCTTGTCTTTCTATATATATATACATGTAGAGGTATCAGTACCGTGTTAGCCGAGCTTCAATAATCAAAAAATAAATAGATGATACCGTTCTGTGGCTAACTAAATGCTTTTATTTGTGCGAGCTTTCGAGATACACTGATCTCTTCTTCCGGCGATGTTACAACATCGCCGGAAGAAGAGATCAGTGTATCTCGAAAGCTCGCACAAATAAAAGCATTTCGTTAGCCACAGAACGGTATCATCTATTTATTTTTTGATTATATATATATATATATATATATATATATATACTTAGTTAAGTTATGGTGAGTAAAAAAAGTGCATAGCCGGGGCAAGGGGGACTTAGTGATTGTATATCACAACTATCTGTCCCCACTGTGTTCCCCTCTTGTCACCCCCAGTTATCCGCATTTATTCTGTACTGCATTGCCCTTCAATCCTAATTTTCCGGTGTCAACTCCTTTTATTATATCACACATCACTGCTTTAAAGGCATTTTTTGCTAGATCTCCTGGAGCTTGTACACGGTTTATTTCTATGAGTAAAAAAAGTGACTAAAACCCTCCACAGCAAAGCATATAGCAAATGGAAATATAACTGTATGCTCATTCTCGTTGACAAAGCGCTGATGCGCGAAACGCGTCCGAGCTGCACATGTATCTTCCTCTGATGTCGCTGGATCAATAAAGAATATTTTTTAGCTACCATACAGAACACCTACAAGCTCATATTGAACCCCCAAAATACCCACAACATATATATATAAGCATATAAGTTTCACAGAGGAGTGCTACTGAGCATGGCAATATATATATTTAAAACCAGAGACATAACATAAAACACAGACAAAGCTCAGTGCACATCCAGAAAAACTTATATACGGAACAGTGCCTAAATATACATGTATAAATAACTAATAAATAAAATGGTCTTTTAGTTTAACATTTTGGCCAAATTGTTGTAAGCCCTTGAGCCAACTGCACGGCAGACCACGTTTCAAATGTCCCTACACTAATATAGATTCTTAATAACCTTTGCATTGCCAGGAAGAATGATTTATAATAAATCTGTCAATATTAGTTGCAAAAGTTCTAAGTTTGATTGACGCTTTTATTAACCTGTACATTACCAGGAAAAGCACTCTGTAAAAGATTTGTCACAATCACACTGTAAGCAGGCAAGTTCCCCTGAGAGTGGGAGATGCCATGGAGTGAGCTTTTAACCATTTAAATGTGGGAGGGAGTGAGCTTCAATTAGGTAGGAGGTTGCCACCCTCCAATCAGCTAAGACTAGCTGAACAAGAATTATAAAACATACAGAACACCTACAAGCTCATATTGAACCCCCAAAATACCCACAACATATATATAAGCATATACGTTTCACAATGGAGTGCTACTGAGCATGGCAATATATATATTTAAAACCAGAGACATAACATAAAACACAGACAAAGCTCAGGCCAAAATGTTAAACTAAAAGACCATTTTATTTATTAGTTATTTATACATGTATATTTAGGCACTCTACCGTATATAAGTTTTTCTGGATGTGCACTGAGCTTTGTCTGTGTTTTATGTTATGTCCCTGGTTTTAAATATATTTTTTATCTACACCAGGTTCGTAGCCCCCTTTCACTTGTTCTCATGGTGCTCCACTTTTCCTCGTCTGGATTGTGCTGCCTATTCATCCCCTCAGCGTGATACACATGGATTAAGCTGGACAGTCTGCAGATCATACCTGCTGTGAGTACATCTACATTCCTTCAGTTGGAGAGACTGTGTATTAGAAGTGTGACACTAGGGAGTTAGTCCAGGACCTTTGATAGGCTAGTGTGTTCATATACATTCTATTCCTGTCTATCTCTAGGACACATGGTTTATTGACTCCCCACCTTTGAGTTCATATATATACACACCAACACAGTGGTACTCACTCTCATTTATATGGTTTCTGTCTACTACAAGTGTTTCTTATTTTTAAGGATGCTGATATATGAAGCTTGAGAACTCAGTTTCTCACTACTAATTGCTTATTATGGTGTAGTAAGAGAGAACGGACACAGGCCCCACCATAGCACACATAGACTGTCGAAATATAGGGGTCATATGGTTATATATATATATATATTCATATATTTTTCCTGTGTAGTGAATTATCCAAGTACGGTTTTCTTTTAAGCAGAGGTCCATTCCTAAAATTCCACAGTGCTTGATAATGTCTGACTGTTTTCGAAAAGTAGTTTAAGATAATAGACATTTAGCATTGTAAAATGTACTTTTCAATTCCCTTGAAATAAAGTGTTTCATGGTTCCACTTCCATGACTTTCAACCTTAAAATTAAACTAAATATATTAATATAGGTTGTGATTTACACAAAGGCAATGAATCGGAAAGGGAGTGTACTAGACACATGTACAGTAATTTAGTATGTCTTGATGATAAAAAAAAAGTGTACACATTGTGCACTGTGGCGTAGATGCACTTAACTTTGTTATACTTTAGTTAATTTTTCACACAAAAAAAATTATGCACGTTTTTAATTCCCAAATATTACTTTATTCACTTACATTTTTACCTTAAAAAATTGAGCATAATAGAAGAAATTGACGCTAAATATTGCAATAAATACAGCTGAAACCTGTTATAGCGCAATCCACTACAACATGGATGTGCTTATAACGCGGTCTGAGTGTGGTTGCTGATTTAGAACATCTCCTATGGTTTTAAAAAAATATATATATTCAATGCTTTATTGCTAACTGACACACATGGAGACAGACACACACAGAGACAGGCACACAGACACACACAAACAAACAAAACGCTGACACACTTCAACCAGACCTTCCTATTACTGCCTGGACGGTGATTTTCAGTTGTGACAATTTTGTGACAATGTTTCAAGGTAACAAAACCACCGGGAAGGAAAACCCGTTTGCCCAACTCGATAAAACATACATTAATATAATTAATGGTTATATAATAAGAGCAACTCAATTGCAACTTCCCACTTATTTCCCATCCTTTATTTCCACATGAAGCTTGGACCCAAGTTCCAGCACAGGATAAGAAACCTTTCCGTTAGACAGACTATACCGGAAGTTAAGCAGAATACATCCAGGTTGTTATTCCCCTACATCTCTCAGCAAATTCAAAGCGAAGACCTATATTTCAATCCCAAATTACATTAACAATTAATTTCCATAACTTCACAGGCTGAAACTGAACATACATTTTTACATTAAACAAAGCCATATGATGATTATCAGATCACATACGAGCCAGGAGCTGATGAATAATGAGAATGCTGTTATAACATGCATAGCCCTCGTTATTGATTGCCTGAAGACATATTATTCTGCTAACCTTCCCAGGACCTACTGTATAGGAGCATTTGGCAGTTGAACCAGGGCACTCACACAGAAGTAAGATGTAGTTAGGGCTACCATATGTCCTGACTTAACCAGACATGTCCTCTTTTTAGGGAGTTGGAAAATCATCCGTCCAGATTTAAGACAAATTCTTTTTCCAGGAATTCAGCCAGGCAATCTTCCAGTCCCTAGTACTACAGGCTCAGTGCTGCTGTTTCCACTTGGAAGCTGCCTCTCTATGCAAGTAGTGCCATGTCTCACGTTGCTCCTCATTTTTGCAAGATTCCACTATCGGAGCAACGCGAGGTGCAGTGAATTGGAGACAGCAGGAGTTAATTTGGCTTGCTGATGTTGGTTGCAGCAGCTTGGGATCCTCTAATCTTTGGCAGGTGCTGGGCCAGACCGTGCAATCACTGAATTTGCATGTACGTGAGTGTCAGTGCAAATTACATTGAGGAATGTGGAGTAAGGTTTGCCATTCCAAGACTCAATATGCTCAACCGTTGAAAAAGAAAACACAAGAGCGCACCAAAATAAGAGAAATTAAGTGTATTACAAACAATAAACAATAGTAACCACTTACATGAATAAAAACTTTAATAATCCCCGGTCTCGATCGTAACTTCTTTAGTAGGGCATCAAATAGGGTATGCAGGGGCAGTGTCAATCCTCAGAAACCAGTCCCGCATGCTGGGGCTGTCTCTGTAGCGCTGTAACGCTGTCAGACCTCCACGAGTGTCAGCATGGTGTACTGCATAGCGCGCATGAGCAGGAAATGAAGCCACCTGTAACTGTCCTTGAGATGCCTGTCTGTTTCAGTTTTGCGATCGTGATCGGAATCAAAAACCACAATCAGACTCCCATGCTCAACCGTTGGTTCATTACAATATATTCTGCTACCGACAGTGACATTAGAAGATGACCGTCTCGAGTGATAAGTAAATAACTGACAGCCATCTACTGAAATGCTTTATTGACACAGCACTTATGAAGGGGCAACTTTACAGTTTATAATGGCAAAAGGTATTTACCGAGTGAGACATAGTGGCTTAGAGGAGACTGATGATACTCAGGAACAACATGTGAAACAATAGAATGTACATTCTGTCAACTCCAACCTACTGCACCGACACACTTTATTCGAGCAAATACCCGGTATGTACCTGGCAGATACCTGGAATGCGCCGCTCCTCACCTCTGACAAGCCCCGTTGCATTTGCCTTCCCAGCCTGGGTTCATGCCTGGCTGATGGGCGGCTGATTTGTTAAATGATAATGATTAGGATTAAATAGGCTGCAATGCTTCGCGTGTCTACCAGATGGCATAAATTCATGAATTGTAATGCAGTATATATATATATACTGTGCAGTATTGCAGCCAGGGGGAATAAAATGCTTCAATCCCTGCCTAGAAAATAACCCAATATACTCGGGCAGAAAACAGTCACAAACCTCAATACACCCGGGTATACCCGAATTCGTGGGACTAGCCGAGCTCGAATAAAGTGTGTCGCCAGTGTATGTTACCATGATGTGCACTTCAACCCCAGCAGCTGATCTAACCATGTCCCCAACACCCATCCAGAGGATGCGGAACCCCTGAACGTAGCGTCCATTGTTTTTTCCGCTATCCCCGTTATAACGCGGTCACATTATGTGGACCTCAAGCACCACGTTATAATGGGGTTCAGCTGTAATGCAATAAATGGATCTTGAGTTAAAATTAAGTTAAAATATTCCTGTGGTGTATGTAACTAATAGGATTCCCTAGAAAACCATATGGCACACAATTATTTATTTTATTTATTTATAAAAAGTTTTACAAGGAAATAATACATTGATAGTTACCTCTCACTTTCAAGTATGTCATGGGCACAGAGTTATGATAATACATTGTTGAAGTAAATGAACAGAGGTTATACATTCAATATACACACATTTCATCGACAGTTAGAGATAATATATGATTATGGGCCTATGTAACAGTTACAGACCAGGTTACAATTGTGTTAGAAGTGATAGGATAGGCCTGCAATATGTGTTAGAAGACTTTACCCAACCCAGTAAATGAGTAATGAATGGCAGCAAATGTCTGACACCCTTTGGCTGCAGCTAAAGTCTCTCCGCCTTTGGGGCGATGCAGGTGTAGGCTGAAGAGGTCCTGAAGGAATTCAACTGGGCTTTGAAGTTCCTTTGTCCAGAGTCATAAACACTGCAGGGAGTGGGGCTGACGAAGCACATAGCAGCAAGCAATCCCAGATGTTAACCCTTGGTTTGCTGGTTCTGGGCAGAGGGGAGCAGCTCTCGGGGAACCCTTTGAGACTCTGCCTTTGGGGCAGCACAAATTTAGGCTGAAGTGGTTCATTTCACAGGAAAAAACATATATGTAAATTCCCTGAAACACAACATTCCATCATTATTAACTCGGTTTCATATCTTTTAGCACTTTCTTATATTTTTTTTAACCTGGTATTTTGGTTACATATTTTGGTCACATATTTTGATCAAAGTATGATCACCCTGCTCACCACATTAAGGTAACACCAGGTCAGGCAAGTCCTAACTTCTAATTTAAGTATTTTTGGCCATGTTCTTTTAATACCTCACACATCTCTTAAAATAAAATCTAATTAAATAAGAAGTTAAGACTTTCCTGATCTGGAGTTACCTTGGCATGGTTGGCAAGCTTATCTCATACATTGGGCATAATAGGTAACTAAACTCCCAGTTTAAATAAAATATTAGAAAGAGTTTAAAGATGTGCAAACTCTTATCCAGGATAATAAGTAATAAGAAAGGGTTTGTGATCTTATATATTTTATTTTTTTTGGTAGCGCCAGTAAAATATTTGTAAAAAAAAAGTACTGGATGAGGTTACCATACTATATGGAAAAAATAATGTAAACCCTTTGATGCCCGTGATACCAATATACACTGGATGTTTATGCACACCAATATTAAATGTGATTATATGTACCCACGTTCTGTATTACTGTATTGATTATATTATGTATATTTTCTGAAGTACCATCAACAAGACCGCGAGTTTTGGTGTGACCTAATTGTCGTAACATTATTTCCATGCAAATAATATTAGTAGAGGTTTGTGGATATCCGATGTTAGGCTTTTATTATAGTGAATCATATGAGTAAGCCTGACGTCCATTAAAATTTGTGATGCAATATATCTCTGGTTAACTTGAGTGCATCATAATGCTAATCCTCTTTTTGGATATGCATTATGAGTAGTGGTACTTTAAATGGGGGTAAAGTCATGATAAATTGTTTAACAGAGTTCTGTGAATAATAATAATAATAATAATAACAATATGTTCTTGTATAGCGCTGCTAGTTTTACGTAGCACTTTACAGAGACATTTTGCAGGCACAGGTCCCTGCCACGTGGAGCTTACAATCTATTTTTTGGTGCCTGAGACACAGGGAGATAAAGTGACTTGCCCAAGCTCTCAAGGAGCCTACACCGGGAATTGAACCAGATTCCCCTGCTTCAAAATCAGTGTCAGTCAGTGTCGTTACTCACTGAGCCCCTCCTTCTCCTTGGGATCTATTCCTAGGAGTACTGTTGATGGTGGAGGATCCCAGCCATTCTCTCATCCCAGCACCAACATACAATGAAAATATAACTACAATCAATGGAAGGACTGCGGTACATTTTTAGAATTACCGGAGAACACATAATAATGTCAATTTAATGCATGTTTATTTGGTTTAATGCATACTTTAACATCTTATCAGTGTTTAGTCATTCTAGTCCTTTGTGCTTTAGAGCTACAAGATGTCATGTTACAGGGCACCATATTTAGTAAGGCAGAATATTTCATATCAATATGAATTACTGCAGCAACATACAATAATGAGATAGCAGCTCTTAGGTCGATCTTTAAATTGAAAAATATTTAGAGCATGAAGACCTTATAGAAGTTCCCAGCACAGAAGACGAAGAAATTATATTTGTAATATAAAAGTAATTATAGGCTAAAGCAGTAAAATTCAGGTCATTATTGAAAACCCTGCTCTCTGATTGGTTAAAATTCTGGGCATTATCCAATCAGTAATGCCCGGAATTTTAGCAGTTTTCAAAGTGCCGTTTTCAATCTGTTTATTTCCAATCAATCAACTTTCAGAACAGCTGAGACAGGGCAGGGGATTGGTTTGAATTAAGTAACAGCTCTGAGACAGGGCAGGGGATTGGTCAAAAAGTATCAGCCATGGTTTGACTCCTCCTCCTCCCGAGCTGACTGAGATTTTCTGAGCAGATTAAGTTGAATTGGGGAGGGAGGGGGGGGGGAGGGGAGATAGACTGCAAAGAAGTAAGTGACTGTCTGCAGTTTGTTTGTGGCTGCAGTGTGTGTGTGTGTGTGTGTGTGTGTGTGTGTGTGTGTGTGTGTGTGTGTGTGTGTGTGTGTGTGTGTGTGTCAGTAGCACTGTGTGTGCTGTTGTGTTGTATATCTGTGTAGAGGTGCTGTGTGTCAGTGTCAGCAGCAGTTTGTGTGTTGAGGTGCTGTGTATAGAGGTGGAGTGTTGTGTGTGTGTGTGTGTTGAGGTGCTGTGTTGTGTATAGAGGTGCAGTGTGTGTGTGTGTGTGTGTGTGTGTGTGTGTGTGTGTGTGTGTGTGTGTGTGTGTGAGGGGGGTGTAGAGATGCTGTGTGGTGCTGTGTGGTGCTGTATTGTGCTGTGTTGTGTGTAGAGGTGGGGGGGAGATTGCAAAGTTTAGTAAGTGGCTGCATTTTTTATTGTGGCTGCAGTGTGTGTGTGTGTGTGTCTGTGTCAGCAGCAGTGTTTATGGTGTAGCATGTGTGTGTAGCAGCAGAGTTTGTGTGTGTAGAGCTGCTGTGTTGTGTTGTGTGTGTGTGTGTGTGTGTGTGTGTGTGTGTGTGTGTGTGTGTGTGTGTGTGTGTGTGTGTGTGTGTGTGTGTGTGTGTGTGTGTGTGTGTGTGTGTGTGTAGAGCTGCTGTGTTGTGTGTGTAGGGCTGCTGTGTTGTGTGTGTAGAGGTGCTGTGTTGTGTGTGTAGAGGTGCTGTGTTGTGTGTGTAGAGGTGCTGTGCTGTGTGTGTGTAGAGGTATTGTGTTGTGTGTGTAGAGGTGCTGTGTTGTGTGTGTAGAGGTGCTGTGTAGTGAGTGTAGAGGAGGTGCTGTGTTGTGTGTCTAGAGCTCCAGTGTGTGTGTGGTGTGCTTGTGTGTGTAGAACTGCTGTGTGTGTAGAGGTACTGTGGTGTGTGTGTGTGTGTGTGTGTGTGTAGCAGCAGTTTGTGTGTGAGCTGCTGTTTGTGTGTGTACACAGAGGGGGCGGCAGTGTGTGGATATAGATATCTGCAGTGTAAGCATATATAGAGGTGGTTTCATGTATTTACCATTTTATTTTAATAAAAAAATCTATTTAACTATACAAAAGTGTCAATTATTTATGAAATAAGCCTACATTTAGCCTATAATAGTAATAATCCCATCAGAACAGGGCATTACTGGCCAATAATGCCCTGGCTGGGATAAAGTCCCTCGGCTTCGCCTCTGGCCTTCAACTCTTCCAGCCAGGGCATTACTGTATTGGCCAGTAATGCCCTGTTCTGATGGGATTATTACTTAATTATACCAATCATACAGTCCAATGTTCCCTATTCTGATGGAGAATCACTGACATACTGCATAGATTATATTACTGTTAAAAAATAAACACAGGAAAAAGAGCCCAGTTTTGTAAGTATGGAGCACAAATAAAAGATTATCTTTGTTAGATTTAAAATAGTCTTGTGGAATGTAAATGTACAGATGGGTCACGGTTCAAGTTTGACTTTGGCAGCACTTGGAGTGGGTGGACCGCAACCCAAGTGTGGTGTAATCGCGGCCAAGCGCAACGCGGGGTGAACTTCCCATAAGGATTAACACAGTGGGGGTCCCTGCTTCTGAATGGGACTCGCGCTGCGTTAATGCTACTAGGCTGCACCTGTCTGGAAGAGCTGCACAGAGAGCAGAGAGAAGAGGTCCCTGTGTCTCCCTGCACAGCTCTTACAATTGATCGCACCATTTATATTTTTATTTGTAGTACATAGGATTGAAGCAGAGGTTCTCCGGAACTGAATCACATTACTTTTAGGTCCAGGAACCCCCTGCTTCCCAAGGTACACAGGTCTTTATATCTGGTGCCGGTATCTACTGCAAGTTTAAATGTCACGTGGCTGTACCTCAAGAAGCAGGGGGTTACCCGGACCTAAAAGTAATGTGGTTCACCTCCGGAGACCCCCTGATTCAAACCTGTACTTAAAATAAAATGACATCAGAACTTCATTACCTTAGTGGCTAACCGCTAAGGTAATTCAGGTGTTAACCCCTCCCCCCCTGGGAGGCCAAACCACCCACACTGGGGTAACTACCCCCTTCACCTGCTCCCCTCTTATCCCAACACAACACACAGCAATGGGCAAAAATAGGGCTAATAGCGATTTTGCCCATTCAAATATATAGTACAATAAAATGCCCTTTGAATCCTAAATAGATTAGGGATCCAGAGTGGCAAAAGAATTCTGATTCCAGAATTATGTGTTTTCTAATATAGAAATGTTAGGCCTCTGAAAGCCATCTATTGGTAGCATTCCAGAGGAAGTAGTAGCTTTCTTCACAGTGTAGTGGCAATTGATGAATCACCAATTTAATGTGTATGTGTCTAAACAGGTTAATGCTTTGTTTTTTTTATAAATAATATTTGAGTGGATGTAGACTGAAAGTTCTTCTGTTCTTTAATTTCGTCATGACATTGCCTAATCAAAGATATATTGAGCCAAGCTATAACAATTGTAGTTGTGTTACAACGTTAAACAGAAACTATCACCATAAAAAAACTGAAATCCTCTCCAAAAATATGTTGCATGAATAAAGATTCTTTATATACCAAAGAATGAAAGGCTCTCTTATGACACTTACTATTATTAGAATTTTGTAATCTTAATAAAACTCCTTTGTCTGGAAATAAAAGGGGTTGTTAATTTTGAGACAGAATTGAATTTGGCGGAAAGATACGGAGCTTTATGCGTTTACCTTTGTGTTATTTTTGGGAAGGAGAGCACCCACAATTTCCTTGGTTTTTAAGGTTATCATATTTGATGGGGGTTCTTTGGCACAGGTGACATCATTGCCTCATTATTGCCTCATAGACTGAGAAATAAACAACCATGAACAAAGATTCTCTATGGATTCCTAGAGCCATTAGATACCCATATTTATTGCCAATGCTATAGTTACTGTACAAGAATTAACTGTACTATAACGTAATATTATTAGTATGATAGATATTGATTTGGAACTAAGAGAGGAGAAGGGGGGATAGAGGGGATGGAGAGAAGGGGGACAGGGGATAGGAAGAGGGAGATGGGGAGAGAGGGAGGTTGAGAGAGAGGGGTTAAGGGGAGGAACAGAGGGGATGGGGAGAGGGAGAGCGAGGGGATTGGGTGAAAGGAAGAGGGGATGGGGGGAGAGAGGGTAGAAAGGAAAAGAGGGGATAAGGGCAGGTACAGTAGATAGGGGATGGGGGAGGAAGAGAGAGGGAATGGGGAATAGGGATGAAGGAGAGAGGCAAGTGAGGAAATGGGGAGAGGGAGAGAGAGGAGGGGAAGAGAGATACCATCAACGTTTACATATTTTTAATAAGGAAACCTCTAGAAAAAAGTGTGCGTATAGGTTATAATGACTATTTATATTTTCTTGGTGGGGCCCTAGTCTTACAGACGGACATAAGAATTTGCCCCCAAGCTATTCTGAGTTTGACGGGCCTGACATGCATTTTACTCACACTGTGAATACATATAGTATATTGATGAATTTGGCCAAATGGATTTGTCTGCCCACACAACCTTCCCATATTTTCAAATTGTCTCCCTCTGTATATGTAACCCGTCTTCCCCCACCCTAAGGGAGATTTCCTGCGGTTACCTGGTGTTGGTGCTACCTGTATGGCTCACAGGAGGCTCTGATCATGCGCCAGTTGTAGTGGGGATAATCAAGACAGGCTTTCAGTGCTGGCTTGTTCTTCTCTCTGCTGGTACAGTGCCTCCATTCCCACATGGCCTATCATGGATAGTTGTAGTCCCCTGTTGAAAACACTCTCAATTCCTCCCTGAAGAACTGCAGCCTCGGACAGGAGTACAAAACAGTAACTGGGGTCTTTATTCCTTCACATCAGTATACAGCAACACAATCCATTACAGCATACATCTTCCTCAGTAAGAGAGACTAAGGGGGCTATGCACTAATCTGTGATAAGTTGTTTTAAGAGCGCAAAGTGCTCTTAGAACGTGAAATTCCGCTGAGCGTGATTCACAGAGCCGCACAAACAGGCACTTTGCGCTCTAAAACTGCCTTTTTTCAAGAAATTTTTCAAAGTCCAACTTTGCTCGTACGAGCTGTTTGCGCTGAATCCTGCCCTTCTGGATTCACTAAGCTACGCAAACTTATCGTACGCGAAAGTTGCGTTGAATAAAGCTCACCAGCTAAAGGCAGGTGATAAAAAAAGCAGGACTTTGAAAAATTTCTTTGTTTACATTTTTGCAGGTGAAACACCCATACAACAGGCTGGCGGGTGTCCCCGGCTGATCCCGCGGGCTCCGGGGGTCCCGCGGGTGTCCCAGGCTGACATAGCGGGGGTCCCCGCGGGAGTCCGGGGGTCCCCGCGGGAGTCCCGGGGTCCCCGCGGGCCTGCGGTACCACTGTTGTGCCTCTAAAAAAATAAACAATATTTCTAACTAAATACACCCCTCTCCCTCCGCCCCCTAATACATACAATACAGTAACAGGCAAAATTACTATTATCCACATATGGATAATAATGCATTTGCCCATTTAAAATACATATAAATCACAATAAATACAGTAAATACATATTACACTTACCTTTTCCAGGCACCCACGATGAAGGTAGTCTTCATCCTCATCTTCATCCTGCCCATGTCCCCTCCTAAGCTGCAAAACATACAAAACAATAATAATAGCCAATGTAATGTCCCCTAACCCCTTAATCACCTTAGCGGTCATTAACCGCCATAGTCATTAAGGGGTTAACCCACCCCCTCCCCCACTAGACCTAACCACCCACTACCCACAAGGAGGCCTACCCAGTCTGGCTTGTGGTTACTTTGAAGTAGAAATATTTTCTCAATTGGTTTGGATTTAGGAATTGAATAGTGAATTGTATAATTGATTTGGATTGTATTGTAATTGATTTAGGAAATTGATTAATTGATTGATGGTAAATTTATGTTTACTTGCTTAGTTTATATTTGATTTTGTGTATGGCATTGTATGTTGTTCATAGTGTATTTTATTTTGAAATTGATTTAGCATAGTGTTACATGATGCACAGATTAATTACATCATATACATACATATATATACAATGAATGGGGGCAGGGTGGGTTAACCCCTTAATTACTGTCGCGGTTATTATCCGCTAAGGTGATTAAGGGGTTAACTGGTATTTGAAATGGGTTTTTTTTTTGCCAACGGTGGCCGTTTGATGCCCGGATGCCCACCATTGCCAGGGGGTCAGTAGAACTCAATTTATTTATTCTGATTTATGTGTTTAATAATGGGCAAATAATCTATTATCCATATGTGGATAATAGTTATTTTGCCCATTAAAGTATTGTATATGTTAGGGGGCGGGGGGATGTGTGTTGTATATTGCTATGTTTATTGGGGCCAATTGTCCCCAATAAACATGCTATTGTGCCTTAACCCCTTCATTGCCTTAGCGGATAGCCGCTAAGGTAATGAAGCTGCTTTAATGTATTTGTATTAATAGTGTGCGGGAGCAGGGGGTCCCCTGAGCAGAACCGCATTGATTTCTGCCTCAGAGACCCCCTGCTTCCCCAGTTACAGGCCCCGGTTTGGGGCATCGGTGCCAGTGTCGCCAACATCTTTATAGCGTCCACGTCGCGTCTTGGACGCTATAAAGATGGCGGCGACACTGGCCTCCGATGCCCCATACATGGCCCTGTAACTCGGGAAGCAGGGGGTTTCTGAGGCAGAAATCAATGCGGTTCAGCTCAGGGTACCCCCTGCTCCCGCACACTATTATTAAAATGTATATTAATGCAGCTTCATTACCATAGCGGATAGCCGCTACGGTAAGGAATTATTGTTTATTGATATGTGTGTTTTGACAGTAGTGTAGATGTGTAGGGGGTCTCCAGAGCTGAACCGCATTGGTTTCCGCCTCGGGGACCCCCTACTTCAGGAGATACAGGCCCCGTTATGGGGTGCCGGTATCCCCTGCAGAATTTAAATGTCCCGGTCACGTGACGCAGAAGCTTTAAAAGTGCAGGGGATACCGGCACTCCATAACGGGGCGTGTATCTCCTGAAGTAGGGGTCCCCGGACCTGAAACCAATGCGGTTCAGCTACGGAGACCCCCTGCTCATGTACACTATTATTAAAATGTATTTATTTTGTGTACGATCACCTGTAACAGCCTTGCATGGAGATGCAGAATCTCCATGCAAATGTTACAGGCAGCTTATTTTTTCTATCAGCTATCGTACGTGAAGTTTCAGTGCGCTAGCAGAGGGAAAAAACCTTGCACGCACGATAAGCCAGTTTTGGGCACGTCCGATAGAAAATGGGCTCAGGGCCTTAGTGAATCGCGCCGCCGGCTTCATTTTTTATCGGACGTGCTAATTTTTTTCAGGCCAGCGCGAAAGCTCGGAGCTTAGTGCATAGCCCCCTCACTCCCACTGAACCCTAAATAACCCAGCAGAAGATCACCTCACAGCTTGCTGCTTTCTTTGTCCTTGGACTCAACCCCCATGGTTTGAGGCCCCAAAGGTCTATCCCTGACTCCCACACTCTCTGGTGGAATGTGGGGGAGTTGATCCCACTCCCCTGAGGGAGGGGAAGGAAGGTGAACCAGAGCTCTGGCTCCACACTTCCAACTCTGCATAGAACAGAACTAAATTTAGGTTTTAGCCCCTTAGGGCAATACCCCCCCCCCCCCCCCGTCACTCAAGGGAGTTGTTTACTGCAGCAGCAAGGAGCGTGGATTTAACCCTAACATCGCCTGCGCTGGTACCAGGACTTATGTGTTAGGCAGGGCAGATTAGTAGCCCAGGGTGTACAGTACCTGGCTACATATAATAAAATGTTTTTCCAGTCCAGGTAATTGAAGTTACTCAGGATAGTAAAATTTCCTTTGAACCTCCCAAGAATTCAGTTTATACGTAGACAAAGAAAGTACCAATTATTTTTGGGTAATGATAACTGTATTGATGTGCCATAGTCTTAAAAACTTTGAAACCTAAAGAAGAAATGTACTAATTATTATTATTTATATTATAAACTCCTTCACAGTTGGAGGGCCAGACATTCAAAGAGTTGCTGGCTCATCATCAGTATTGCCATATATTGAAATGTACTTTTGATTACTTAACCAACATTTTTTTTTTTAGCTCACTAGTAATTGAGATGAATTTCAAAATTCTCTTGCAGATGAGACACAGCAAATGCTGAAATATAACATTCAAGTATGTGGCAATATTGTTTAGTAGTAATGTTATAATAATATGTGATTAGCACTGACAAGTTAATACTTATAATCTTACTCATACTTAGAACTTGAGGTCTAAAGAAAAATGTAATATGATGAAGTATATTATTATATTGATATATAAATAAAGACTTTATTGAATGAACACTGAACAGTCATCAGGCCCTATTTCTAGGGTTGGAGAATTAATATGTTAACAAAGCTTGTAGCTTATCTAATACAAACTACACTTTTAAAGAAATACCTGCTCATCAAATTATTATTATTATTGTACTTTTTAAGCTTTTTTTTTTTTGTTAAATCCTGTATATTTATCTCCAGACAAAATCTGTTCAATTGGAATATGGAAGTATATTTTATTATATCAAGCCAACAGTTTGGACGATTTATATCTATTGAACAGTTTCAAACAGGCTTCTGCAGCAATACAGAGACCATATGATCACTGAATTACCAGAGACAGACTGTACAAAAACATGGTTCATTCCCCAATAACAATATCTTTCCAAGGTGCAATAAAAGTTGGTCTGTAGGACATATACTGTGGGTCATATAAATCTAAGAAATACACTTTAATTTTGAAGTTATTTGAATAAATAATGTTAACAAATATTATCTAAGGAACATAAATATTTAGGCCCATACTTACTAAACTGTGCTATTCCACAAGACTTTCCAGTGCTTAAAGATATTTAACGTGTATGAGCCATAGATTTTAAAACACGAAGAAAGGGAACCCTCTTGAAAGCACTCAGTGTGTGAAGTTAGTAAAGTTGATTGTATATTAAAACCAATTTATTAGTAATCATAAAAGGTATTATTGGTAAGATAGAATCCATGACCAAAAGGTGAATGTGGTGCACAAACAAACAGACACAAATAATACACACGGTAGTTGTTAAGCTCTAGTTTCTACACCTTGTATAGTTCCACTCTATAAAGTCAAAAACCAAATCTGGAACATAATGAATCCAGAATGAAATAGGCGGATAACAACTAGGCTAATAACAACTGCTAAAAAAAAAACGTATTAATATAAACAGGTTACGTGAAGACTAAATAGTGTATACTCAAATAGTGCATCACTCACTATGCTGCTAAACACATGACAAAAGATATCAGCATACTATGCAAACATATGAAGGTGCTAGCTACTAGTGGGGAATATCACCTATACTATAGGCAAACCAAAAAGGTAAAAAACTAGGCCTAGAGGCACGATGTATCGTATCAAATTATAGCCTCATACACAAAATTACCTAATCACCCAGATAGGATGATCTACACTACCAGTATAGGCACACAAAAGGTGGGAGAGTTTTCCTTCCCTTTCCTTCCCACTTGCTTTCCCTTAGATTTTAATGTGAAAACAGCTAACTAAAACATATAAATAATTATACACAGTGAGTACTTACAGTAGGTATATAGTTACATAGTAATACATATACAATTACATATTACTATGCATATTTAGTCCTCTTTTTCCGGATTTGTTACTATTTTTACTGTTGTACTGTATGTCTTTGGGCAAAAACGTTCTTTTTCTTTTTCGTTTTACTATAATGATTCTACAGTTGTATGAACAGTACTAAATGATCATGATGAAAGTACAATATGTTCCAGTTCAGTACAATACATTTAAATAAGTAAAACAATCGCAGTAAAACAATATCACCAAAATTGGGAGACTGGCTGAGACCCAAAGCTTTTTTATCACCTCATATTACCCAAGTGTTTTCAGTAAAGATCTCAAATATTTCCCTCTCAGTTGGCATCACACTGGCATAACCGTGACAGTAGAATTTATAGCTTTTGTGAATGCCACCTGCTAAACTAAAACATTTAAAAAAAAGATGTTTACTAAAGAATAGAAGTATCATAGATTTCAGGTTTTTGCAGAGAGATTCAAAATAATTTGCCACCTGGAGGAAGTTGGCATTAGTTTTGTTTCATGTAATGCCACGGATGGAAAGCATTCTTTATTGTTTAGTCGTCATGCCATTCATGGTTGACGTAAACATCCTAATTATATATTATAATGTTCTGTGCCATTTACTTTTGATAGGGGTTGTGAACAGAAGTGTTAAAAAGGTTCAATTATGCCACTGATTATATCTTCATACCATGTGTACTGTACATAGTTTACTGTTTTTGTTTTAGGTACAGGCAAGGTAAACATAATAAAGGAAACATTTTGGAGAGTTACTGCATGTATGCTTTAGAGTATGCACTGATGAGTCAGTTATGGCAAGGATATCGTTTGTAAACTTGTACGTTGGGGTTACTGGATAATTAGAATATCCCCAGACCATTCGTTCTTTATTTTAGCACATTAGCCAAGAAGGGGGATGTGGTGACCAATAACCACGATACCTCGATCGTACCGTTTTCTCAGTCCCTCACTTTCCAAAGAGAGGCAGGAGTGTGGCCTCAAGAACAGAAGACTCAGGTCAAATTGGGATGGGAATGTGGGAGCAAACTTTATTAAAGGGGGAAATACCAGGACGGGTGACCAGGGGACAAGGGAAAGGATAACCAAACAAATAAAAGCAACACCTTAAACAGCTACAGTACAACAGAGATTCTGCTACAACAAATTGTGCACCTGTGAAAATAGCTTGAATAACCTTTTAACTTTAAACCCTAAGCTTCTTAGTTAGACCCCTTTACTACATACAGTATAATGCACGGGAAGACCATTTCTTAAAAGTTCCAATGTCCTGGCTAGAAATGTCTTTATTTGACAGTCCTTGACACCAGGGATTTGCAGAGAGGAATATGTCTTGAAATGAAACCCTCTAATTGTACTTAAAGCTTGGTGTACACATTTAACTGATGATGGCATGTATGTTTAGTTTTGGAGATGCAGTGCAATGTCTCTACATCCCTTACAACCTTCACACAGGGCCACCAATGGGGGGTATAGCTGGTACAATTGTCCTCTGTTTGCTGCCAGCCCCAGCTCTCCCCAGCTGCTGCGGGGCCTTCACCCCAATCCCTCCTCCTCTGCCGGTTGGCACCAGAAGTTAGGTCTGCCCGAAGTTGGGCCCAACTTTAGCATCCAACAACACGGGAGCGGAAGCCTTCCCCTAAAAGGTAAAATTCTTGTGGGGGGTGGGAGAGGAAGTGTGTGTGTTTTATAAGTGCAGGGATAATTAATAATAATAGTTTGTTCTTGTTAGCGTTGCTAGTATTATGTAGCACTTTACAGACACAGTCGCTGCCCTATAGAGATTACAATCTATGTTTTTTGATGCCTGAGATAAAGTGACTTGCCCAAGGTCCCAAGGAGCTGACACCAGGAATTGAACTGGGAAGGTTCCCCCACTTCAAACTCTGTGCCAGTCAGTGTCTTTACTCACTGAGCCACTCCTTCTCTGGGAAATTAGGAGCGATTGGATGGGAGGGGAGGCTGGGTTGAACGTGTTAGGAGAAGGGGGGATTGATTATGAAAGGAAGAGGGGTTTGAGTGTGATAGGAGGGGCATCGATTATGAGAGATGGGGGGATTGAGTGTGAGAGGGGGATTGATTGTGAAAGGAGAGGGGGTTGTGTGAGCGGAGAGGGGGGTTGAGTGTGAGAAGAGAGGGAGGTTGAGTGAGGGGGGATTAAGTGAAAGGGATGGGAGATTGAGAGATAGGGAGGGGAGATTGAGTGAGAGAGGAGGTGGTGAGGAGTAGGGGGTGAGAGGAGGAGGGTGAGTAGGAGGGATTGAGTGAAAAGAGGAGAAGGGGGATTGAGTGAGAGGATGAGTGATTGAGTGAGAGAAGGAGGGCATTGATTGAGAGGGGAGGAATCGCAAGGCTGCTAACATGGTGGCCCTGGTGGAAACTCGTGTCCTGGTCCCAAAACTGTCGGCGGCCCTGCCTTCACCGACAGATGATTTTGCTTTGTCATTTACTGTCATCAGTGATCTGTGTGTTAAGTTCTGGTTCTCTATGTGTTACTTGGTCTTGTTCCAGTGTATGCTGTCCAGGATCAATAGTTCTTAAGCTATCTTTTACCCTTCCTTTTCATTTACCTATTTATTAGATAAACCTATTAACCTTCCTATTTATGAACCTTTCTATTTATTTACCTATTTATTAGATAAACTGCATATTTTTGGTCCTTTAAGTCAAGTTGGACTTCCATAGGAATTACTTGAATCTATTGAGTACCCAGAGAACCAAGTGGTACCTATTTTTAAGTGCAAACGGTCAACTTGTTAATCAATATTCATTTAATGTTAGTATTAAGGTTTACTAGAGATGTCTAAAAATACCTTCAGTTAAATTAAGCCTTTGAATGTCAAGAGGTAAATGGCAATATCGTATAAAATGTAATCTCCTTGTATTGAGAAAGAGAGAGAAATGGGACAAAGACTACCTGGGGTTATCCTATAGTCCTATGAGCAGGGACCTCCCTAGAGAAATTTTTCTCCCCCCCACAGGATATCGTCTGGACTGGACACCAGGATTGGCACCGGCACTGAAATCCTCTCAGCCAAATCACTCTTGACCTGAAACTGTGTCTGCAGTTCCTTCAGTCAAGTACAACTCACAGCATCTTAATACTCTCTAGTGATCTCCCAGTCCACCTTTTTATACAAAGAAAAAAGAGAATAGCAGTGCACTGCCAAGGAAGCCAGGTTTAGAAAAATAAAAAAGTTTTATTCAAGCAATGACATCACCCACAGGAGGTGTAGGAAGCCCTTCTCACATCTCACCTTTTGTGTCTATATTACTATACCCACTACATGCATGAGCGGTTCTTGTTCCGTCTATTTGATATATTTTATGTATCAAATAAGAAAAAAGACATTTTGTGTATGGTCATACTTCTGGATATATTAGAGCACCCTATACCTATCCTCTTGAATCACCTTTTTATGCACCCTGGCACAACATGGTTACATGGAAAAAGAGTTGAGGCAAGGTGTTTTCAATATGTCCCAGTCCCTGATTGGTTGGTTGAAATGCAACATAACTTTGATTACATGAAACCTGTTACAGGGAAAGGTCACAGACAACCTTTGCAACATTTCTCCTGAAAACAAAATGAGCCCCCGGGTCCCTGAAGTGCTGGAACCAGGCTAAGGTGTCTATGCACTAAGCCACTTATCCCCACCTTATCTCCAAAAAGCCTACTGCTATTCAGTAAGCCCCGATAAGTTGGTGATAAGAAAGCTTTTCGGCAAATTTCTTTGCCGAAAAAAAATCACCAAACGTGCGGCGATAAGCCACTTATCACCACTTATTGCCTGTTTTTTAAACGTGTTATTCTAGTAGACCCGATTAGCTTACCTAGGCTAATTGCGGCTCTAGAATATAGATTTCCTCTCCAAATCGTCTCGCAGAAAAGTTGGCAAGAGGGTGGTGAGAAGCTGCCGGTAAGCGGTAAGAGAGGGACATAGGGAAAAAAATGAATTTTTCCTGCATCGGATTGATGCCGGGATCCTTCAGAGCTGATATCCAGTAATATCAGCTCTGGAGACCCCCGGCATCAATCCGATGCAATAAAAATGCTTTTACAGGCAACTTCGTTACCTTAGCGGCTAACCGCTAAGGCAATGAAGGGATTAAGGAATAACAGCAGCAGATTGGGGGCAGAGGGGGTGAGTGAAGTGGGTACTTGGCCCTTCACTCACCCCCTCTGCCCCCAATAAACATTACAATACGTAGCAACCACCAATATACAACACACCCCCGGTGCCTCCACATAAAACCCTAATTTATTTTGTTATACACAAGATTCATACCAGAGGCCTATGGGGGGCCCTGGGTCATCCGTGGGCCTCCAAGTGGTCCCTGAAGGTGTCCGGGGGCCCCAACGGGTCCCTTGGTGGTCCCCACAGGTGTCTGGGGGACCTCGGGTTGTCCTCGCAGGTGTCTGTGGGCCTCCAGGTGGTCCCCGCAGGTGTCCGGGGGACCCACAAGGGTTCCCCGTGTGGTCACCGTGCATGTCTGAGCATCCCTGGGTCATCCCCATGGGTTTCTGGGGGCCCTCGGGTGGTTCCCACGGGAGTCCAGAGGCCCTCAGGTGGTTCCTATGGGTATCCAGGGGTCCACTGGGTGGTCCCCATGGGTGTCTGGGGTCCTCAGGTGGTTCCCATGGGCATCCGGGGTTCTCGGGTGGTCCCCGTGGGCGTCCAGGGTCCTCAGGTGGTCCCTGTGGGTGTCCAGGGGCCCCACAGGGGTCCACTGGGTGGTCTCCATGGATGTTTGGGGTCCTCGGCTGGTTCTCATGGGCATCCGGGGGTTCTCGGGTGGTCCCCGTGGGCGTCCGGGGTCCTCAGGTGGTCCCTGTGGTTCCCCACTGGCCTGAAGTACCAAACCTGTTGTAAAAAAAATAAATATGGCAATGAAGACATCCTTTAAAGTGACGTCACATCCTTTTGAACTAAGGTAACCTATCACATGGTACAGCAACCAATGTGATTGTCTTCAATCCCATTGGCTCTAATACCATGTGATATGACCATGGGGTTTGAAGGATGTGGCGTACCTCCCTTGGAGATGACGTCACATCCTTAAAAAAAAAAAAAAGAGACGGGCACATGATAAAGCGCCCAATCAGATTGAAACTGTACCGTCGGACCCAAAAATGTGATGTCATAGGCCATATTTAAGGCCTTGACGCCTCATTTGAGCTCAAGAAGCCAACGAGTCAACATCGTGTTATGGATCTAACATGTGGTTTTTGGATAAACAGACGAAGAAAGAAGATAAAGAAAAGAAAGAAAGAATCACAGATGAAGAAAGAAGATTTTGGTTATCTGGCCAGGATCTTCAAGGTGAATGGATTGTATAAACTTTTTTTTTAGGTTTTTCATTGCCTATTGACTGATAATGTATTAGTCTGTACACCTTTAGGGTACAGATCAATACAGTATTAGCCAATGCATTTTTTGGATAACACTTGCTTTGTATTGAGTGATATTTTTTCTATTTATGCTTATTCTGTGGATGACTTTCTTTGTTATTTTGCTGGCCTGTGTTGTATTGTTTTTTTTTCAATTGATTAGCATTTTTAATTAATGATTTCTTGTGTTAGATCCTGCTTTAAAGTGATGTGTTGGATAGTGGTTTTAATAATTAATTGGTTTGTTGGCTACTGGTTGAAATTAATTAATTGTTAAGTTTGTTACTGCTTGTATTTATGTAATTGGTTGGATACTGTTTTTATTTATTGAATAGTGATTTTTAGGTGCTTGTGTTGTTGAATTTTGGCCTTCATGCTTTTGGATTAGGGTTACCATTGTGTGCTACAGTGGCTTATCATGCCCATATTATATATGCGGTTCTGTTCCGGAGACCCCCTGCTTATCTACACTTGTAATCAAATTTAAATGAAAAAACATTAATTTTGCCCGAGATTTGCTACGGGAGAGGTGGCTCTCTCTCTCTGTAGCAGATAAAACTCGCCAGGTGAGCCCTTTTCAGAGGGGCAATCATCTCGTCGCCGGCTACTCGCCATTTTTGCAAATGTTGCTATCACTGGTATTCGGGGCTTTCTGCCTACCGTGATAGTAACGCTGTCAAAAATGAAGATTTAAAAAACCTGGGGATTTTTTTATATCGGAGCTTAGTACATTGACCCCTAAGACATTGATATAATACACATAATACAACTGTATTATTGACAGGAAGGGTTAAAGAAGGGCTTGACCTTTATTAAAAGCAGTCACATTTATCCCTACCATCACACCTCCCCCCTTAAGCGGAGAGCTCTGTTGTAGCGACTCCAATGGGTTCACCCAAGCATGATGCTGGAAGGTCAAAATTAAGCTGGCCCTGGATCGTCCTGACAGGAAAGTCCATCGGCATTGCTGTGCTTACTCCCCTTTGTGTGCTGTATAGTAAAGTCATATTCCTGTAAAGCCAGACTCCACTGCAGCAGCTTGGCATTATCCCCAGAGACCCGCTGCAACCATTTTAGGGGATTGTGGTCTGTAATGACTGTAAATGATTGTAAAAGTGCAGCCATACACATACGGTTGAAGTTTCCTACTATGGCCAAGCATTTTTTCTCAACCGAAGCATAAGCAGACTCCAGACATAATAGCTTGTGGCTCAGGTACACAATTGGGTTTTCAAACCCATCAGCCCCCACCTGACTCAACACTGCACCAATGCCAAAGTTAGAGGCATCAGTTTGAATCTGGAACCACTTGTCATAGTTAGTAGATGCCAGGATTGGAGTGCTTGCAAGAGCAGCCTTGAGAGCTGAGAAGGCACTTTCACACTCCGGTGACCAGGTTACCGTGCGAGGGAAGGAGTTCTCCCATACGGAATGAAGTGACTGTGCACTGAGTGCCAAACGAAGGAAGTTGATGCTTGCCAAGAAAAACATAGCTGGCAAATGCCGGTCACTAAAAAAAAGTTCTTTATTCTAAGACTGCAGCATACAAATAAACGGGAACTTCGAGAAGAACCTCTGATGCGTTTTGTGCATCCGTGCATTTGTCATTGCCCAACAGTACAGCAGCATCTAAGCCGGGCAGAATGCCGACATCACGGATGCCTTGGTCCGCACATCAATCCAGGAACACGCGGGCTACATGGAGGAATTTGCTGGCCCTATCCGCCAGTCATCCTCATTCCCTCCCCTGGTAAAAGTTGCTCTAACTCGACCATATCATGCCGAACCAGAGTAACAGCAGCGCCAGAATCCAGCATACCAGCGGCATCTGGTCCCCAATGGTTACCGGTCAAAGGTGCTTGATCCGGATGTCAGTGTGACCAAGGCCGATCGTGGCAACCTGGAAGGCTGGTTCGGCTTGAACCAGGTTGGTTGTTTGGTTGCTGTGACTGGCATCGTGAACGTAGATGAGGGTGCTGGATCATCTGGGTTGCATATCCAGGTGATGGCCCAGGCTGCTGGGATACATTAACCAGCCCCTACACCTTGGGGCTGGAGAAGCTTGGGGCAGTCACATTTCATGTGCTCCGTCAGGTTGCACCTGTCGCACCGGCGTTCATGGGCGAACTCGGTGAGCGCCGACCGGGTACTGGCAGGTGCTGTGGCTGGCCGCCAGTAGCTCACACTGGTTCAGGCAGGATCAGGCTGTAGGGGCATCATGGGCCGCCTCCAGAGCTGAGGATTGCGGTCACGAAGTCATCTGCCAGAGCAGTCGCTGGCAAGGCTGATATGTGGTCGGTGACCCACTGTTGCACCTCAGGAAAGCATTTTAGCATGTACTGCTCTTTGACCATCAGGTCATGGAGTGTCTTAAAGGTTGTCACCTAACACCTGGCGATCGTTTATGCTGGTGTTCTAGCCAGGACATGAGCTTAGAGGTGCGTATCCTGGGGCTCTTTGTTCAGGGCACTAAAGAGTAGGTCTCCAGGGTAATGGCATACTGTGCCAGGTGAACCTGCTCCACAACTGGGTAGTCCTTCGCATCCTCCTGGTCCATCTCACGGTGTACCACGGCTGCTTTGCCACACATCTGAGGGACCAGGTATTTGACCCAGTCTTCCTCCGGTAAGTAGTGCATTTAACAATAGTTCTCAAAAGACTGCAGATAACCATTGATGTCCTTCGTATCCTCACTGAATGTTGCAAAGCTGCCAAATGTGAGTCAGGGTGCCCAATTGGACCGGGACCTCCGACATCCATAGGACGATCAGGACCTCAATGGATGGGCGCGTGGAAGTCAGGAGCTGAAGCAGGGCGACTCGCTCAGCAGCGGTGGCCCCGCTGCTCAAGTATTCCAGCCACACCGGATGTATGCTGGCATGCCCAACTCTGCTGCAGGTGGCCCCGCCGGAGCCTCCACTGGCTCATCACCAGAGTTGGCGACAATGGCTTCATTATATAAGGGCCTTGAACTACCTCAGGGCTGGCCAGCTCTAACAACTGGGAAGCAAGAATAATCAGGCAACTTACAAATTAAATGGGCATAATTTAGAGGAATCCTTAATGGAGAAGGATTTAGGAGTGCATGTAGAAAGCAGGCTAAGTGCCCAAAGTCATGCAGTAGCTGCAAAGGCAAACAACATCTTATCTTGCATAAAACAGGCAATGGATGGAAGGGAAGTAAACATAATTATGCCCCTTTATTAGTAAGACCACACCTTGAATATGGAGTACAATTTTGAGCACCTCTCCTTAGAAAAGACATTATGGAACTAGAGAGAGTGCAGAGAAGAGCCACCAAATTAATAAAGGGGATGGGCAATCTAACTTATGAGGAGAGGCTAGCTAAATTAGATTTATTTACAATATAAAAGAGGTGTCTAAGAGAGGATATGATAACTATACAATTATATCCGGGAACAGTAAAAGGAGCTTTCAAAAGAACTATTCCTCCCAAGGGCAGCACAAAGGACTTGGGGTCATCCCTTAAGGTTGGAGGAAAATAAATTTCACCAGCAACAAATGAAAGGGATCTTTACAGGAAGGGCAGTTAAAATGTGGAATTCATTACCCATGGAGACTGTGATGGCAAATTCAATAGATCTGTTCAAAAAAAGAGTGTAAATCTTTTTTAAAAAGGAAAAGTATACAGGGATATACCAAATAAGTAAACATGCGAAGGATGTTGATCCAGGGAGTAATCTGATTGCCAATACTTGGAGTCAGGAAGGAATTAATGTTTCCCCTTATGAGATTTCAATGGATGATATGTCAATGGGGTTTTTGTTTGCCTTCCTCTGGATCAATATATAGTAAGTATGGATACAGGATAAAGTATCTGTCGTCTAAATTTGGCATAGGTTGAACTTGATGGACGCATGAATTTTTTCAACCTCATCTACTGTGTAACTATGTAACTGAGCACTGTGTCTCTGCTTCTTGTCGCGGTTCCCGGTAGATACTCCATACTCCTATTGGTCCAGGACCGATACTTGGCCAACATCCTTGTAGTCTTGTCTGTACGGGGACTAAGCTACAGGGAATGGGAAGGGGTGTGTGACCGAGTACTGGATCATTGTAACTCTGAGTTCTGTGGTCTTCAAAATTGAGACCTCACTAAGGACAGATATTCCCTGAAGAATATCGGTGCTGAGTCTGGCGAACCAACCGCTGCCACCAGAAAATAGCATTTCATGGGAGACCAGGGCTATCACACCAGGGACCAATTCACCAGACAGAAACACAAGAGTTTATAAAATTTATGTATTGGAAAAAGGTTACTCACAACTGACATAAACAGACACATTTACAACTGGAAAAACTGGGGTTATTCTATAGTTCTAGGCGCAGGGACCCCCCTAGAGAGATTTTCCTTGATCTTCGCCCACAGATGTCTTCTGGACTGGACTTCAGGCTTGGCATTAGCACTGGAATCCTCTCAGAACTCCCCTATATACCGCCAATCACGGCTGTAATCTGTGCATGCGCCACCATGCTGCCAGGCGTGCGTGCAGCAGTGAGGACTGGGGCCGTAGCCTAAGGCTTATGCTCCCTTGTATTATCCTATTTGTGCATACCCTCTCCTTTTCAATTACCAATATGGCTGTGGCTGCCATGTTATCTCTGTTGCTTACAAAAAATGTTGTTTATTTTTGAATGTTTACAGCAATGTCTACTTCTCTGTATTGTTTCCCAGGACTTGCAATGCATTGTAAACTCAACAGGCATCATAGGGGTTAAATATTAGATGTTTGTCTGATCTGACAAATTAGAAGTTGTAGCCACATACAGTAGGTCTAAAATACCCATTTGGGGTCTATGTATTAATGTACAGAAAAGGGCTTTGATGCACTACTTATTGGAGTGGAGCTACAGCACAGGAAAAACGTTTCCAACATCTCTTGCAGTATGTTAAAACTTAAGACACAACAGATGTGGAGGATTTTGTTTTGGAGACTCATTATTGGATACCTCATTATAATCTGTGCACCATTTAACTCCTCCCAACTCCTCTTACTGACACTTCCAAAGATGAAAGTTAGGACAGATGGGGCAAAATGGGACAAAAATGCTTTGATACATACTGTAGATGCAGGGTGAAAATATCCTGGTTTTACTTCAAAATTGTCTTGATACATAGACCCATTGGAGTTGATGAATACATCTTTTAATCAATGATACATCTCAGATGTTGTATTACTGTAATCTAACCAAGGGGAGGATACCTTAAACTCCAATAAGGAGCATTAACTGACATTGACTTGTGTGGTAGTTAACATTGGATCAGGCTCAAATATCCCTTATTGGAGCTTTGTGAATAGCCCTCTAAACTTCAGATTCACTCACTGGTACCAAGCCTTAGCACACCATAAAGTTTATTTAATAATAATGTGTAGTAAATGTAGCATAACAACCACAGGACAACCCCAGCGAGGAAGACACTTCTACGGTTTTATTGTCAACTCACTGTCGTTAACCCTTACACTTTGCATCATTAATAAAGTCAGAATATTTCTTGTATTGCTATACTCCCTAAAACCATACTATGGCCTTTTGACTTGGGCTTTTTTGAATAGTTTCTTCTACCAAAACAGATTTGTAAAGGACCCGTAGCATTCTTTGATTGCAATCTTGTATATAACATGGCTTCAATTGTTACTTGGTCCTTCAGTTGCAATCTCATGATACAGCAGAAAGTATCAAATACTTCCTAAGACTACTATGTGCATATTAATGCATACCACATACCTTTAAGATGTATTTGAATAGCTATTCTGCCACTTTCTGGTCTGAGCTGCTTTCTTGTCCAGTTTAAACCACTTTTCTGACCTATCGGTAACTGTTGAATCTTTACAAATTGGCTTTCAGAATGGTATACACATGTTAAGAAAATACAGGTTGTCACTGTGACATGCAATTAGGTAAACTTGACTGTCAACTTTTATCTTGTCTACGATGCAGCCAAATTATAAATTATACAGTACCATATGATGACAAGTACTGTACTACTTTTGGTTTCGCCTGCAGTGACCACCACAAGCTGAATAGAGGGCATACTGCTGCGGCAGAGTTTATTCGAGCATTTGCCCGTTCTCTGCCGCAGCAGTAACCTGGCGCGCGCCGGAGGGTGCCGGGCGTGCGCCGAAGCAGCGGAAGAGCGCCCTCCGATCGGGGCGCTCTCCCTACCGCTGCCGGGTCCGCCGGGTCCCCCGGAACCCCCTGCCGCCGTCCAGCGATCGCGGGACACCAGGGCTCCCTCGGGGAGCCCTGGACGCGCGTGCAGGGGGCGCTGACACCCGATGACGCGTGACCGCGCATCGGTGACGCGCGGCACGCCGAGGGAGTGGGGCTAGCAAGCCGGGGCATCCCCCGGCTTGCGGAACTAGCCCTGCTCGATTTAAACGTGTCGGCAGTGTACATATTAAATAATAAGGCATACATGATTTCATTGCCCAATTAATTAATTAATTTATTTATTTATAGAATATTTTACCAGGAAGTAATACATTGAGAGTTACCTCTCGTTTTCAAGTATGTCCTGGGCACAGAGTAAAACAAAATAATACATGGTTACAAATACAGTTACATAAATGAACAAGGTATACATTATATACAAGACATTGCGTACACAGTTAAAGAAAATATATATTATGAGCGTATGAAACAGTTACAGACCAGATTAAAGTGTGAGACAGCCTTAGATTTGAAAGAACTTAAGCTGGTGGTGGATATGAGAGTCTCTGGTAGGTTAATGTTAAAGCAGTATATGTACAGCTCATATATTTTTATGGATTTTTTTTGTCTAACATCACCTAAATCCGAGGATCTACTGGGGCTGATCCACGGTTCCCTGACTGCAGGAGATCCATTGGATTAATGGGACACTTCGCCATGGCCATTTCACCACCAGCTATTTTTTCGCAGGGTTTTTACTTTTTACAGTTTAGGTTTTTTAGAGTTTGGGGTTAAGGTTATGATTATGGTAAGGGGGTTAGGTGTAAAGGCTAGAAATATTATGGCTAGGGGTTAAGGTTAGGATTGGGGGTTAGGAATTTTTATACTTTTAAGGGTTAAGGTTAGGAATATTCGGGTTAGGGACAATGGGACAATTGGGTTACCAAGATATTTGTAGTTTTAACTACCAGGCAAGAATACTTGCCTGGTGTAAACAAAATGGCAACTGGGGGCAGCCACCATCCAGCAATCAACAAAACGTCACACAGATACTCAGATATCATTACAATTTTTTTTTTTTTTTAATGGGGATTGCTGATTTAAGACCAATGTAATATGGAATGTGTTTTTTGACGTATTTTGCAAGCTAAAGTAATTAAATTATAGGGAGAAAGATAATTGCAATGATACAGTAAGTAGCTATCACAGGAAAGGTGACGTTTCCAACAAGAGAAGTGCAGCAATTTCACAGCTCTGCGAATCATTGCAAGCATTGTTTCATTTTGTCAAAATTTGCAACATAGATCCAGACCCTGAGATATGGTAGGACTTTTGAGGGAGGAGAGCGAGACGCTGCCATATGGAGAGATACCTGTGAAAGGGCCTGAGATACCTGGGAAATAATTGAATATGATTTGAATATGCAAGTAAGCTAGTTGTATAGATGAATATTAATTGTACATGGTCCGCAAAGTGTTCTCTCTCATATCCAGCCTCTTTTTTTTTATTAAGCACTGTAAAGCATGGTTACAATACAGTATTTAGCAATTAAAACCATCTCTGAAGTTCTAATTAAGCCATGACATGTAGCAAAAGGAATTTGCTTTACAGTTCACTGCCAGACCATTTTTTTAGTAACTCCATGTTGTACAATGACAGGTAAAAATGTGTTTGACAAGAAGTGTAGTACATCTTAGTTGATTTAGACAGCAATTTTGTTCAGTCTTTCAGAGCTACATCAAGATGTCAAACTGAACAGCTGTTCGAATCGTCTGAAAAACCTGTAGCACAAGTTTTTTTTACGTGCAGACACATATCTAGTATAGATCTGTTAACATAAATCGTTACATTCATCAGTCGTCTTAATTGGACCGATTGAATGTAAGTTGTTACTAGTTTAAATATGTACGGTAGTTGTATGTACTTGAAGACATGTTTGAACAAAATTTACAATTAAAAATACAGCCCACTTTCTAGATACTGATTTGAGGTATTTGAGAGTTACATGAAATACATACGATGGGTACTGTACTTAAAATAATGTATTGCAATAAGACCCTGAGTGCATTGAGGGCAGTGTTTGCAAACTAAATAAATTCCCTTTGGTATATCAGCCAATGCAAAATGCCAAAAAATATGAGGGTGACGATGAATCAACATAACGAAAGATCAAAGAGTTTGGTTGAGGCATCAGTCCATTTTATGCTTGCGTTTGCAAAATAACGTACTGTAAGAAACTGTTTTATTAATATTATTCAAAATGTTAGCTAGATAATTTTATGCTATTTCAGAGTTGGTGAATTTTGTTTGATGCATACAAAATAAAATCAGTGATGCAGACACAGAATGTTATACATCTGTTATATCTTGTGTCCTGTACTGGGTCGTGCAAGGGTATTTGGCACCCTAGGGTCCTCCCTGGCATCGAAAGTTCTCACTTTCTTCCAGGTCGCTACAGTCGGAGTGCTGGGCGGCCACAGACGCCGTCTCCCTTCTCATCTGCAGTGCACGGTTCTACCTCTGTTTTGTGACTGCTCTGCTTCCAGCCTCCCGCAAGTCACGCTGCCGCAATCACATGCCTCACCCTCTGGCACCCCCCAAAATGTGTCACCCCAGGCCGTCTAGAGCTTGCCTCCTCACCAGTTTTTCGCCACATGCTCCCATCCTCTCCAACTTCACTCCCATATATTGCCCTCCTCACCAGCTCTCTCTCACTCCCCCCACCCCCTTCTCACCCCCTCCATCACTCTCTCTCACAAGCTCTTTCTCCCCCCCTTCCTTCCCTCTGTGTCTCATCCCCCTCCACCCCTCTTTCCCACCCACCTCCACCCATCTCTCTCACCCCCCTCCACCTCTCTCTATCTCTCCTCCACATCCACCCCTCTCTCACCCCCTCCCCGTATGTTTTTACACCCTCCATTTTTCACACCCTCCCCCCTCCGTTTTACACCCCTCTCTTACCCTGAATAGTAGTAGTGTGTAGCTGCAGCAGAACCATGTGGCAGCAGTGTGGGACACAGGCAGAGCTAAGTAGACTGCACTGCTCCTGCTGCCTCCGCTGTCCCTCACAATATGCCCCTCTAGGCAACTGCCTATGTCACCTAATGGTAGCATCGGCCCAGGTCATGTTATAATGCTGTTGCCCCTCTTTGATTGGCAAGCTGATGCTCATGGGGTAACAATTGTAACAAAGACCAATGCAAAGAGACAGAGGATGAAAATGACACCATTCACTTTAAAGAGGCAATCCAAACGGCACTTTAAAACATTTTTATAAAAAATATTTATTGTTTTTATATATGCAGCTTTTTATTACCTTTATCAAAAATGAATTACCTAAGCTGTCAATCGATTGTTTCTCTCGTGATCAATCAGCTTAGATCCTGCTTTCCAGGGTTCACTAAATGGCCGCCTTCTAGTTTCAATCAATCCTTCATTCACTGTAACTCAGCACCTACAATGTGTTCTTATATTACTAAGGTAACCTAATCTATTGTTACAGTTTGCAACTCAACCTGCTAGGAATATTGGCAACAGATTATCACAAACAGGAAAGTGTTGCAAAGATCTTGCACTGCTGGGGACGTGTGCTAAAACCTGCAATAGAAATTAAAGGATGCTTAGTATATTAAAACTCATTAAAAATGGCATTAAGAGTTGAATTAAAAAAAAGTATTATTTAATACTACTGATTTATTTAAAAAAACATACAAGTAGGATATTGCATTAATTGCTCCTTTTACTCTCTCTGACAGCCGCTGCAATGGTATACATTCGCTCACATTTTTTAAATAACATCTTCCCATGCGAATATTCATCCGTGAACGGAAGATTAACAAAAACCCTGCATAAAATTCACATTTGCCCATCTCCTTGGGAAAGCGTGATGATAAACTGATATCAGTATTACATTACATTATTACAGTGCCCTTATAAAACTAGCGGTTTATATTGCAGAAATTCAAAAAATATGATACTGTATTTGGTTGTTAGTTTTGCCTGGGCAAATGCTGGCAAGCATTTTCCTGCATTTACTTCTACCATTATATGCCACTGTTGTGTCGTGAAGGAAAACATTTTTAACAAACAATGTTTACATCCTGAGCTATAGTATTTGGATTTGAGAGTTATAATATGTGTTGTATGTGGCACATTGAATAAAATCATTCATAGATGATGCCTTTTTGAAAAATATTTCAGGAATAATGGATAGCAAAAGATACCACCAATGGTAATACATGTGTCTTCTCGCATAAACATACAGTAATTACTGTCGTCATTTGAGCAACCTTTTTTTTATTCATCTGTAAATATAAGGTCTGTTGTAATGTGCTGTTGTATTGATTTTTCTATTTCATTATGGCAAGTTTAACCTCTATCATGCCTTATAGGTAGGAAAAAATACATTCCTGGGCACTTATGAAAGAGTGTCCCTAACCCATACCGCGCTGTCATTTTAGATACCTGCAGAAAGTTTATACAATAATAGCAAGTCGACCTACTCATAGCAAAAGCCCCCTAACAGGCCCAACATCACTGTTTGCATGGCTTTATATTAAACATTCTTTACTCTAGTGAAATTTTATTAGCTTTCAAAATGAAATGCATGCATGCAATTTCTATGTAAACGTACTGTAGGTACTAATGTAAGATTAGCAGTTTGGACACTTGTATATTCATTATTATTCTGGCCTTTTGATCTACCAAAAATATACATTTTTATCTTATTTGGATTCTGCTACGAATAATCTCAAAGAAAATAACTGACACACATATAAAATAATATAATAATTTCTGTGTATACAAGAGATGGCCAAGATATTACAAAGATATAGGGGCATACTGTATGTATCAAGACAAAAAAGTGAAGCAATTTTGGGGCAAACAAATTGCACCATATGTATCAAAGAAAAAATCCTATTCATTTCAATCAAACTTTTTGCTTTCATATACAAAGTACAGATCTTTTGTCCCAGAAACACCACTTTTGCCTTGATACTGTACATATGCCCCATAGTTTCTTAAAACACTTCTCAAACTGGATTTTCTGTGTTTGGATAGACAAACTAATGTTGTATATCTTTCATCATTTGGCTCTGGATCAACATTCCATTGCCGCCCATGTTGTAACTAACTAATAGTTTGTATGGTTAAAGTATTACTCTGAATTAATAGTTTACATTGCTTTAGTTTGTTTCCCTTGTTTAGAATGATATTTTTACAGCTAAATTGACTGCCTGCAGAGTTTAAATAGAGTGATTTTTAGCTTTATTGCAACTGGTCCGATTTTGTATTTACTGTATATCTCAGTATTATGAGTTTCTTATTCCTTTCACTTATAGTGGGGTAAAAAGGTTATTTATCATCATGTCCCTTATGTGTAATCCATCATGAATTATGCTTTCGGGCTTCGGCTATAAGAAAGAATATCAGGTTCTTTATTTTAAAGCTGCAGTTCAAGCTGCCGTTTTTTTAAAAACATATATTTTTTTCGCCATTCAATATGTGCATCAATACAATCTGCACACTGACAAGTGATTAGCTAAGCTGCAGATCGATCCGTTCTCCTGTAATCAATCGCTTGCTCCGGGTTATTTAATTTAGTTCTTGCGTAGCATTCTGGGCAATGTAGTCCTGGAATATGATTGACTGGGCAGTTACTAGATACAATTGGTGCACTGCCAGAGAGAGGGTGGGGCTCAAGAGCCAAAGCCTATCAGAAGGGGAAGGGGGCTGACACTTTGGAAATGCTTTCTACATTAGAAACATTAAAAATGTCTTTAAAACATTTTTTTTAATGCTACCAGTATTTTCTCATAGTACAGAACTGATTTAATATACAGAACTGCTTTAATATACAGGCATACCCCGCATTAACGTACGCAATGGGACCGGAGCATGTATGTAAAGCGAAAATGTACTTAAAGTGAAGCACTACCTTTTTCCCACTTATCGATGCATGTACTGTACTGCAATCGTCATATATGTGCATAACTGATGTAAATAACACATGTGTAACAGGCTCTATTGTCTCCCCGCTTGCGCACAGCTTCGGTACAGGTAGGGAGCCAGTATTGCTGTTCAGGACATGTTGACAGGCGCATGTGTGAACTGCCATTTGCCTATTGAGAGATATGTACTTACTCGTGAGTGTACTTAAAGTGAGTGTCCTTAAACCGGGGTATGCCTGTACAGATGCAGCAAAACGTACTACCCGCCAGCCCCTGCTGCACAGACAGTATTCAGATCTTACATTTATGTGATTGTCCTGGGGGAGATCTTCACCAGCCATACGTCAGGTACACTCCGTCCCCCGATCTGAATTTACTGTATATCTCAGTATTATGAGTTTCTTATACTTTTCCTTATAGTTGGGTAAAAAGGTTATTTATCATCATTTATCATCATGTCTCTTAAGTGTAATCCATCATGAATTATGCTTTCGGGGCTTCTGCTATAAGAAAGAATATCAGGTTCCTAACGTCTTGGGTCCTCCTGCCCAGTTGACACCCAGCTTTCCCACATACTGATTTGGACAGAACTGACCCGATTGCACAGTTGGCAGGTTTAGCCTGCCAATCTATCCTTCGGACTCTACCCGGGTCCGATAGAACAGTCGGCATCCAGTTCTTTGTACTGCTGCGGCACAGTTTATTCGAGCATTTGCCCGTTCTGTGCCGCAGCAGTAGCCTGGCGCGCGCCCGAGTGTGACGGGCGCGCGCCGAAGCAGCGGAAGAGCGCCCTCCGATCGGGGCGCTCTCCCTACCGCTGCCGGGTCCGCCGGGTCCCCCGGAACCCCCTGCCGCTGTCCCGCGATCGCGGGACACCAGGGCTCCCTCGGGGAGCCCCTGGACACGCGTGCAGGGGGCGCACGCTCCCGATGACGCGTGACCGCGCGTCTATGACGCGCGGCACGCCGAGGGGCGGCCACTAGCAAGCCGGGAGATTTCCCGGCTTGCGGTACCGACCACACTTCAATAAAGTGTGTCGGTAGTGTACATTTTCTGCATCACTGAATTGGCTGACGTGGCAGTTCCACCACCCAGAGGACCCATTAGGGAGACCTCAGTAAACCCTGACGCTGACATGCCCACCCTAAGCTGTGACATTGTATAAAAGGTTCCTATGCCTGTAGGACCCCACCTTATATTGTATGGGAATATAGCGCTCATATTAATTTCTGGTGCTTTATCACCTATCCCCCTGCAAGAGAGGATGAACTCATCCATGGCTTTGTTGATCTTTTGCCTATTTCTATCAATCCTCAACCACTTTCTTGCCCCCCTCCATGTTAACCACGGAATTATCTCAGATACAATTACTGAGATGTTATACCATAGTGCTCTCAACCTGGCACAATCCTCTTGCATTTGGAAGATTATGTAGCCTGTATCCCCCCGTCCCCCCTAAGTGAGATAGGGGTGGGTATGCCATTATCTGCTACTTCTAGATGCTGGTGCAAACCTGTAGGTAACAGGAGGGCTGAGCGCTCCGCGGTGGTGTGGGGAGAAACAGGACAGGAGGGATAGGTTACCTGGGTCTCAGTTGGTGCAGCGCCTCCAGCCAGCAGGGATCCTCTGGGGATGTCCAGGGGATGGGCCTCTACTGACGTTCCTCCATACACAGAGACAGTAACAGACAGTCTGGTCTTTTCTGGGTGGTTTATTTCAAGCAGATATACAGGACATAACACAAGCTCTCTTCTTAGTTGCATATTCACCTCTCATGATTCTCCTGGTCAGAGCCCTGACTCAGGCTTAATTCTCTCCCCTCCCATCCCCTCGTGGGTGGGAGGGAGAGGCTCCCTCTTCTTTCTCCTCTTACTCCATTCCTGGGAGTCACTGAACAGATCAGAACTTAACTAAATTTAGGAGGATGTCAGAATTTATCATCTTTGAGGAGTGTCTATAACTCTGACTCATAGCAAGCCAGAGCCGGATACTGACAGGCCCACACACAGACAGGGTGTGTTCCAACCAGTATTCACCCCTCAGATTGACATCCTCAGAAGTTGGTAGGCCCACCCTTGAATACTGACACATCATTCAAGGCTGTAATACACACACAAGCCTAAGGAAGGAATTAACCTTTCCACTGTCTGCACTAACAGGACTGACAAAGGAAAGGCCCAGGGAAAAGAAGTAGCTGCCGGAAGGCTAGGCTATATTCTCCCCCTAGTGAAACTCCAACGACCCCGCTTGGACAACAGTAGGCACAACACTATCTTACTTTGCAACAACCTGTAAATTCGGCATACATAGTATGAATGGACTGACCAATGCATGTACATAGACATACATTTGCATACACATTGCTTAACATGACAGAGAAGGCTACCTTCAGTAGTAGTGCGCAGGATCATGCTTTCTAGCCATCCCACCCTTTCCATCTGGCACCCTTACTGAGTAAGACCTTCTTTAACCGAACTCAGAAATATATTCCACCCTATCAAGGTGGATATTACGCCCCACAACCCATACTTTGATCAAATTCTGTGCCCGATCATGGTCTACATACATAGGGTCCCTAGCAGTGGCCTCTAGAAGGGTGATGATGGCTTCCTATACCCACTCCATTCTATGTTTCTCAGCACTTCTCATAACACTCTCAGGAAGATATGGGTACCCATACCCCATCTTCCTGAAACGATGCACCAAAACTCGTTCAGCTCTGCTGAATTTAATTAAACTTTTCTCGGTTGCGGTACCAGGTAGCACCCAGAATATGGGAGCCTCCCACAATGATACTTCCACGGTCTCCACCTTAACTGGAGACATTGCATTCAACACTTTAGGTACATTGGTGTCCTCCTCCCCTATACCATCCCCCAAGGTACAGGCATCCCGCAGTTGACACAGGCATACTTGCATTACATTTCCCATTACCATTCGGGGCCACGGGACTCACGAGTGATAAGGGCCTGGGGGTCAGGGGTCTCACCCTGGGACTGGTGGCGGGAGGGGAAGGCAAGGCAACGGGGGCAGATGACACAGGGACCTTACCAAAGTATCGATGGAGAACGTTCAAGGAAATCTCCCCAGGAGGAGCAATGGCACAGTCCATGGTCAAGTTCAATTTGCCCCGTCCTTTGGCCTTAATATAGCAAGCTTCAGCCAGCGCTTTGGCCTGGAGAGCGTCTCTTGCTTCCTTCTGCTCCATACATCGCAGGAGGAAAGGATCATTCGTAAGGGTAGCACTCACCGGAGCGGCCTGGATATCACATGAGCCCACCCGGCCGGGCGGCTCACCAGCATTCTCATCTCCCGGTGGTGAAGCAGCAACCAAAGGATTGAGGCAGTCATCTGTGGTGGTGCTGGCTGGCACTTCTCCCGAAAGTTGACCCCTCAACAGCATGTCATCGAAGTGGCGCTCGTACATCTCATCGAAGCGCGGGCCTCGTACATCTCCTGCTGACGGTACAGCTCCGCAGCTTTTTGAGCATGATCCCAGAGAGGATCTGTAAGAGGAATATCTTGCTCACCACCAGCAACAGCAGCCAGGATGTCCCCAACACAATCAGGTACGGAGGAGGTATCGGCCGATACCTCTGGGGTGTCCGGAGCAGCGGACTCTTCAACGGAGGGTACCTCCCTCTCGGAGCAGCTTACTGCAGCGGCAGTAGAACGCACCTCACAGTATGGTGGTGGGGCGGTTCCGCAAGGCAGACCACTGAGCGCAGGTGGCACAGGCGCAGAGAGGGACGGCTCCGAAGGTGAAGAAGTGTCAGGCACCCATTGGAAGGCATTCACCCAGGCGGTGTGACCCAGCAGCGAGCCTTCTTTCCTACCACCATGCTTTACGATGGGGAGTTCCATGATTGACCCAGACGACGGGTAAATAGCCACCCCCTGCAAATCTGGGTAGAACAGTTCATATACCATGGCTAGGTAATGACGAGCAGCGTCATCCACCGACCCCTGAGCCAATTGCGACAATTTACGCACCAGCTGATATAGAGTGCGCAGCTCCATGGTGCTCATCGCGATGTCCAGCACTTGGGGGTCTTGGGGTCTAGCCCTGAGATAGGGCACTCTGCATGCAGGGCAGCTCCCCATTAGCTGTAATTGGCCGTCTGGATAATCACATAGCGGGCAGACCCCGAAGAGTTGGGTCTCATAGGAGTCCCGGATGACAAGGACTCCTCTGGTCAGCTCTTAAATCTGCCCACGGTTCTCCATCGGGGAAGTATAACACTCCACAGTAGAGACACAACTGCTGTCTCTGGAGTACGCGTGCGTCAGGCTCCTCACATCCTGTGTGCTCCGTCAGGGCACACCCAGCTCCTCCCCCTGGTGGATAGTATAGTCCAATTCGGAGCAAGCAAGGGGAGGGGTTTCAGCAGTTCGCGCTGTTTCTGCAAACTGTAATCCAGCAAAAGCTTGCAACTTTTGCAAAAGAGCACATGGCTTCCGATGCCACCTCAGAGGCCCTGACCCCTTGCTGCTAGTCTTCGTTGTGGGATGCAGTCGGGTCACCACTCCTCCCTGGTGTAGCCTCAGTTAGACACCCCAACTGCAGTGCCAGAATGGTCTGCAGGCTCCCTGATGTTGCCTCAGGAAACTGATCCCCAATTCTTTCTTGGATATTCTCATAGGCAGGGTCACCATTCCTCCCTGGTGTAGCCTCAGTTAGACGCCCCAAATCCTATTTGCAAAGAAATGTATGTGGGTATCCACACTCCCTGGCACATAGCCTCCAGGAGGTCGCCCCACAGAATAGCAAGTCCATATGAGGAAAAAAGATACTGCCGGCGCCAATTCAAACCGTGTAGTGTAAAGTCCAAATCAAAGTCCTTTGGTGATGGTGATAAGCAAAATGCAGATTTTCTCCAAGACGTGACGTGATATGTGAAAAAATAAAGAGAAAATTATAGTGCAGTATGTCAAAATGAGGACATAAAAACATATAACACTAACAACATATGAACAAACAAGACAGACTCACAACAACAACTAGCCAGACAGAAAATAATAAAAAAGCTATTTATTAACAACTAATGCAGGATTCTGGAGGGTTTCACACTAATCCGGGGGGGCAAAATCGTTACCCTACTCACAGGATGCAGGATATTTGAAAGCAGCAGGACTGGAAGCACTTTCTGTGGATCCAAGATGGCGACCGGAGCTCACTCTCTGGCGTCCCCACGTGTGGCAGATGCTGTATGGATGCTGTATGGAGCTCCAGGGGCGCTGGAACCGTGATGCTGCTGTGCGTGTCACGCTCTCTCCTCCTGCCGGTTTCCAATTCTCCTACTCTCCTGCTACCCAGCCGTGCGGTATACTCTCCACGAATCGATTGCTTCTAAAAAACGAATCTTCCCAACGCGTTTCGTGCGCATGCGCGCACTTCTTCAAGGGATGTGAAGTCCATATGAGGGTATCCACACTCCCTGGCATGCTGACCAGGGGGTCGCCCCAACATAGACATGTCCTTTTCAGAGTAACCCTGATGAGGTTCCCTTCTCAACCGAGGGTTTCTACTGCTCAGATGTGGGCTCCGAATTAGTATAGTCTGGGTGCGCACCCCGGATCCCAATAATGACACAGAGTCACATATCAGTTTCCTCAGACTAGTAGTCAGGACTGCCGTCGTGAGTCTCTGTATTATTCTCTTTTATAACAACAAAGGCTAGCACTTAGACAATCATTTACAGACATATCCATTATGTGCTAAAACTTATTCAATTAGTACAGGGTTAGTATACAAAAGGTGCGGCTGGGGTGGTGTTATTGTTGGCTGATTCAAGTTTCACAGAAATGACGTGTCCTCTCCACTCTCCCAGGTTTCGCCTCCTCCGAAGTCGGCCGATCCACGGGAAATCGCTAGCTCCCCCAAGACGTGGGCGAGGGTCAGTAGAAACCCGCACAAATGGAATTTCCCAGTCACCCAAAAAATAGAAAACAGTGTTTAGTACATAAGAAACACAACAGAGGGGATACAAAATGGAGGTCGAGTGGTTCCTTCAGTAGACATATTATATCCTTCACAACCCCCTCCCTGGGGAAGCTTTAGGGAGAGATTCCCTTATCTTCCTTCACTGAAGAACCAGTCCAAGACTGCTGCACTGTCGGCTGAAAACCTATCCTGTTGTAAAAACCTGGCCTGTCCTGGGAGCAGTTCTATCTCAGCACCGCCTCCAAATGTAGCCCTTGTTCCACCCCCCAGCCCCCCACGTGAGATAGGGGTGGGTATGCCATTATCTGCTACTTCTAGATGCTGGTGCAAACCTGTAGGTAACAGGAGGGCTGAGCGCTCCGCGGTGGTGTGGGGAGAAACAGGACAGGAGGGACAGGTTACCTGGGTCTCAGTTGGTGCAGCGCCTCCAGCCAGCAGGGATCCTCTGGGGATGTTAAGGGGATGGGCCCCTACTGACGTTCCTCCATACACAGTATCCACCCCTCAGATTGACATCCTCAGAAGTTGCTAGGCCCACCCTTGAATACTGATACATCATTTAAGGCTGTAATACAGACACAGGCCTAAGGAAGGAATTAACCTTTCCACTGCCTGCACTAACAGGACTGACAGAGGAAAGGCCCAGGGAAAATAAGTAGCTGACGGAAAGCTAGGCTATAATTAGTTGTAACGATGTGTGCTTGGCCAGGTCGTTCCCACATAAATGCAGCATGATAACATCAGGCTTGCATTTGTAGCTCCATAGGGCTTCAGCCAGTGCTGGGAGCAATTCCTCCAAGCACATACTTTTGCACCCCAGGCATCACATGTTAATCCTTTCTGAAAACCCATTTGAGGGCGGCAGCCTCTGTCCCTAACCTTTCCTGGGCCCAATGTATGAATGAGTGGCCTATGAGCCAAACTTCCTGGGTTTTAGCACTTTCGTATGGTAGAGAGACAGAAAAGAATGTTAGCAGTGAGCTAACATTTTATCTGCTCTGCTGTAGAACCTTCCTTTTCCGCAGCTTTTGTAGACTCAATCCAGAAGAGTGGCCTTGTGGTCCATGCTCTCCGCCCTTAGGCAGCACTTGAAATTGATACCTTAATGAGGGGGAATATGTCCTGGTGGATAATGACATTTACACCCGCCTCAGGCCTGATTTTCATGTACTGCTTTATTAACCTGACCATACTCCTGTAACCCCCCCCCCCCCCCCGCCCACCCCTAAGGGAGATTTGTAGGTACATGGCATGGTTGTGGTGCTATGTAGCTCATTTGTGGTCTTCCAGGAGGCTTGAGTCTCCACAGATGGTAGAGGGAGCAGCAACAGGACAGGCTTTTGGGTTCTTTGGTACAGCGTCTCGATCCTGCAGGGCTCTGCCGGATGCAGGGAGTATTCCCCACAGGAACCCCTTCAGTAATTCACACTCAGGCAAGGAAACAGTTCACCATTTATTGGCAGGCCAGTCCTGATCCTTCCTTCACATGCAAGAGAGGTAATTTACACACACAGCATAGAACCTGGAACACTTCCCTCACAGCTTGCATGGTGATCACTTCCTGACTAGGCCCCTGAGGCTAGTCTCAACCCCCTTACCCCATATGGGGTAAGGTAGAAACACTACCCACTCCCTAAGGAGCAGGCTAGACTGGAACACACTGAATTGGGAGGGGAGCCATGTTTTATACCAGGGGAGGGTCCCACTCCTAAGCTCCGGTAAAATGGGCAGCACTCCTCCAGTAAGCCCACCCCCCCCCCTGGCACATGCTCCAACGGTTTACAGACTGTACCTTAACTCTTGTCTAGGGGAACTCCCATGCTGGCCCATGTGAGAGGGATTTAACCCTAACAGTGCATGCATCTTACCAGGACCTACAATGCTAGGGCCAGGTAACACATAGCCAGGGGCACTAGACTACACTCCCATACTACTATGTTTTCTGAGATGAACCTATGTTCGCCTTCCAACCTGGTCCATTATGACTCCTGCAGGTGTGTTTATGATGATGTTTGAGTGCAGCAAGCCAGAACTTTTGCTTGTCTTTGATGCTGGTACTAGCTCTCCAACTCTGAAAGTGGCAAAAAATAATACAGTGGCGGCCACCCTGAGTCTAAAGCGGCCGCCACCACGGGTAATCTAAAACCCCGTTCAGACGCGGGCTTTTTTCCTTTTTTTTCGCCGCCGAAGGCGCTTCCATTGTTCAGCGCATTAGCGCAGAATGGAGAAACGGGCTGCGCAGCCACAAGATGCGGCTGGTGCGCGGCCAATTCCGGCGCCAAAATCGAACGAGCAGGGAAACATGCCGTCAAGCTTTAGATTAAACTTGGCCGCAGCAGTATAACAAATGCTGCTTTGAACAAAGTCCTCTCTGTGCTGCTTGTTCATACTAGTTTTGCTGTCTCAATGAGTGCTTCTAGCTTATCGAGCATTATTGGCTCTCTTGTCCACATTCTTGGCCTTGCCCCTATCCCCAGCCCATGAGGATTCTCCTTAGTATGGAATCCTTGGTTATGCCCTTTCATTTGTGGAAGTTTTATAAAGAAAGCCAAGCCAGCTAGAGTTGATTCTGCCATGATATGTGTCATGCACGTGCCTGCAAGAAGCCAATGAGCTGCTCACTGCTGTCTATTTTAACCTTGGGTCTAGATGTTTTGTTGGTAAAATTTTCTACATGCGGGAAGCTTGTGACATCTGTACCACATCCATTAGTCCAATAGTCGTATCTGCCAAAGGTGACATGGGCAAGTTAGACCCACTGCTTCAGCTGTTGATACTGCTACCCATTTGAAACATGACAGAGCATCTGCTATAATGTTGAAACTATCCGAGACAACACTACCAGGCCTGATTTATACACCTTCTATTTCAACTCCTACTGTTCTTAGACTAAGGCCCCGCTGCCTCAGACCACGCGCCTGCACTGCAGACAGGCGTCGCGTGGAGAGGCACTTGGGGCTTTTTCCGGTCCAAAGGGACCATTTTTGCGAGCGGGGGGGGGGGGCATGGCCAAAACGGGTGGTGGGGTGCGGCCATGACGTGGGAGGGCGCGGCCATGACGTGACTGTTTGGCCCCTCAACTCCTCAGCCGCTCACACACACAGACAGGCACTCACGCACTCAGGCACACACATACACACACAGACAGGCACTCACGCTGTTTTCCCTTCACACTCTCCACCCCGCTCCCCGAAGCCTCCCCTCCTTATTGGCTCACAGTCACACCACGTGATGCGTCGCCGCTTGGGATTACAATTCTCTTGAATCCCCTGGCGGCTGACACGTCACAGCGTGTAGTGAGCTGTGCAGTGAGGGGGGACTGGGACCGGCTCGGGAGGATTCCCCTGCTGGTGGGGAACGCTCGTGCGGCCGCCCACACCGCAGGTCCCAGCCCTTATCCTCCAATACCTCTCCTCCTACCTATCTCCCTGCATCTCATGATGACCACCCTATTTCTGTTTGCAGTTTTCTCACTCCTTGTAAACTTTTCTGTTCTCTCTAACATCCCCTCTCCCATCCTGTTATCCACATCTCTTCATCTCTCCTTTCCCACATCTACGCATTTGACAATACACTATGACATTATTTACACACCTCTTTTCCAACAACTTCTCCAGCCTTCAACAAAAATCACCCCTCTATTCAAATCCTCTCTCCCTCTACTCCTTCTTGCTGCTGGGAATATCTCCTAATCCTGGACCCAGCCACATACACACCTGCTCTTACCCACGCTCCCTGCCACCTCTTTCTCTGCTAAAGGTATGAATCCTTATAATTTAATAGCCACCAACCTTAAAACTCGCCTTGCAAAAGAAGCATCCCAATAGCCTGCATTCATGGCTACTGTCCCACACCCACAGTTACTCCTACCAACCATTGGGGCCAAGCACTTCCATGTACTGCACTTATTCCCCCACCTGCTGTCTCTGTAAATCTTGCATTATTATAATCCCCTGTACTGTACTGTATAGTTTTTGTCAAGCGCTGAGTACACTGTCAGCGCTATATAAATTAAGATATACAGATATACATACATACATACATACATACATACATACATACATACATATTTGGTCATCTACATCATCAAGGCTGGACAAGACAGGGGGACACTGTCCAGCCCCCTTGATGGTGTCAATGACCAAATACATGCTAAGTAATAGACCTATTTGATTAATTATGTATATACATTGCAGCAAGAGCTTAAATCGTGGCAATAAGTATTATCTGCCTTTAGTAACAATTCCTACCTGAGAACCAACTAATTCCTTTATGGTGTGCTTTATAACACTGTATTAGCCTCATTCAAGCGAGTACTGGTACTATATGATCAACTCGTCACTCTTTTTCTTTTGTTAAAACATTTTAGGAAAATGTAGGAAGAAAAAACTAAATATATACTGTAGACATAGAGTACTTTTATAATAGTTATCCATTACTGTAACTCATGCTGAGCAATATAACAATTAATTTCCTAAATCCTGACTGACACAATCAAAACCTGATCAAAGTTGCTTGATACAATCACCCCAGGACATGTATATTTAGACATAAATAAATGTTAATATAGTAAATATGTTAACCCTTCAGTGACCTACAGTACAGCATTAGTCATTAAAAGAGGCACCCTGGAGACCCTTTTGTTGTACGCTGTTCGTTGCCGGGTTTTGCTCCTTTTCTAGAGGGTATTCATGAGTGGAGAAACAAAGTGAATAAAGTGCGCAACTAAAATCTATCTCAAATTAACCACCATATATATACACCAAGTGATATAAAGTGATAGGTGGTTATAACAATATTACGTGATCCTATAGGTAATGGGGAATGAGCGTCTACAGCTGTGAAGACAGGGGTGGCTCAAACACCCCCTGGAGCTAGAGCAGAGAAAAAAACACAAAAACACAGCGCACAACGCTCATAGTGCATTAAAAATTATAATGTTCAATTGTGCAATACAGGTGAGTATTAAGCGTACATTAAAGATGATTTAAAACAGCATTTCAGGGATTGTTACCCAAACGCCAACCAGGTGTCTCCAGGACGATGTTGTCTAGGTTGGTCACAGGTTGATGACTTGTGGATCTTGGGATACACTTCTAGTACCCTTGGGTAGTGTCCGCTTTAACAGGACCCTCCATCACTGAACAGGTTAATTTAAGATTGACCAGTGATCAAGTGGTCTAAAATAATCAGTGTTGGAGATGGCTACTAAATAATAATAATAATAATAATATGTTCTTGTATAGTGCTGCTAGTTGTACGCAGCGCTTTACAGAGAAATTTTGCAAGCACAGGTCCCTTCCCTGTGGAGCTTACAATTTATGTTTTTGGTGCCTGAGGCACAGGTAGATAAAGTGACTTGCCCAAGGTCACAAGGAGCCGACACAGAGAATTGAACCAGGCTCCCCTGCTTCAAACTCTGTGCCAGTCAGTGTTGTTACTCATGGAGGCACTCCCTCTCCCTGAGCCACCAAGGGAGACATTGGTATGAAGCATCTGAGTGGCACATCTATACACACATCCATTTTCATTTTTTCTTGTTGTAGATTCTTACATTTGATGCAAATCTGCTTGTTTGTTAATTACTGAGGTTCATCTCATCTCTGACATTTTAGTGTTTTTTATTATGTGGGGTAAAATTTGTAGGGAGGGAATTGGTAACCGTGGTCACAGCACTCCACACAACCAACGCTTGAAAAAGTAAAAAACTTTATTTAAATGCTACAGTGAGCATACAAGCACCACTCTGACGCGTTTCGTCTATAGAAAGACTTTTTCAAAGAGGGGTAAAATTTGTAGCCTTAAAGGATCAATTCAAGTCATCATTTTTTCTTTTAACCATCAGTTTGAAGCAGGGGGTCCCCATAGCTGAACCCCATTAATTTCAGCTCCGGGAACCCCCTGCTTCCAGAAATACTTACTGCCAAGGGGGTGCCGGTATCTCTGTGCTTTTCATAGCTCCCGCGTCACACAGGCCAATAGGAAACCGCATCAGGTGACATCACGGCTTCCTATTGGCCCACAGGGTGCAGGAGCTTTGAAAAGAAGCCACTACTTGATCCATACTAGCCGAGCAGAGCAGCTACCGGCAATACTATGGAGGCAAGTATCTCCAGAAGAAGTGGGTCCCTGGAGCTCAAATTAACGGATTGAATTGCTGCTTTAAATGCATGATAATGTATGCAACAAATGCTCCCTAACCCCTCTATCTTATCAATTTTTCCAACTCTCAGTCCGTTCATTGAAGCAAAGTGGGATTTATTTAGTTCATCCATCCATAATAAGAAACCATGTTGAAATTAGAGATGCAAGTTTGGCAAATTTTCAACATACGTTGCGGACACAAATGTTGCGAGGATATGATACTTCACCTGAAATCCCCAATTGTAGACATCTAACTGATAATTTGTGAAAATTGTTGGTGAATATTGGCAAATATACTCTTGACGTTTGGTGAAGTTTTGGTCAAATTTGAGAAAACTCATGAACATCAGAAATATTTACATCTTCACAAAGAAATGAAAAAGTAATTAAATCTGGAAACCAACAAATAGTCTTTACTCCAACATTTCACAAATGTGCATATTTCTTTGAAAAAAAATTGCGCGAACATTTGTGAAACAAACTGGGACAGCTTCTGTTATTGGCAATTGCAAAACAAAAATAAAACTTATGACATTGAATTTTATATTACAAATATTATAACCACATGATATACTTAATTCTATCTCTATTTTATTCCTAATTATTTATCCTTTAAGAACGTCTTGAAAGTACAGTTCCTCTCAGACGGTCTACGACATTTGGCTGCATCCTTTTTGTCGTAATTAAATGTCCGCCAGTACTTCTCAGCTACTCACCGCGCCATCGGGATCTGTCACCGCCAGCTGCTTTGCCACTAAGGTAAGTCCCTATGTTTAACCTTTACCCTAAATCCCCCTTCCTAAGCCCTTACCCTAAAACCCCTTAAATCAACCCCCTATCCAAACCACTAAAAACCCTGAAATTCACCCCCTAACCAGTAGTAAAACTTACCTAGAAGAGGCCAGCAGTGGAGGTTCCAGCAGCAGATCGGCTGTGATGGATTGTCCTCTCTGTGGCCAAATGCCGGTGGTCATTTGGTTGCGGCTCAATGGCAATGTCCAATTTCGTCTCCCATAGTCCTTAAAATTACATTATTGAACACACCGTAGAAAACTGTCATTACCCAGATCTCAGTGGTGCTAATCTACTACTTAAATCTTGAAAAGTCTTTAGAAGTCTTCAAATGTGGCATTGTTTTGACTTGACCTTGATTGAGTATATGCGGAGCCCGTTTAATATCAGTATTGTCTGTAATCTTTACCTACTTTTACTAAACTCTTATTTAACAATGGTTACCCAAGAGTCCAAAGAATTTACTTTCCTCAAGGGATGAATGTTTTCACTTGAGCTACTCATAACAAAGAACACAATTTTTGTCCTTTGTATACTGTTTCTTTTCAATGTCCTCACGTAGGCTGAGGTCTTCTATTTACCCATAAACATATGGCACACTCCTTCTTGATCGAGTACTTGCATTTCCAATAAGTCTGGAAGATAACATGATTACTCAATGACATGGCTACTGGGAGATTTACAGTAATTATTATAATGATCGCAGGACTTTTTGTGCGTAATTTATTATGGTCTAGTGGGGTCAAAACAAGTGCAAAAATGCAGCAGATCTATTAAAGGAACAACTCCAGTTGCTTTCAAATTGATTCATTTTCTCTGATACATTTAGTGCTGTTGTTTTTGCTGGTTTTGTCCCAGTAAATAACCCCTATTGTTTTCCTACTACAGTATATCTAAGGCCCGTAATATAGTGGGCGCGCTTGTCCGCCGTGCGTGCGGAACTTATAGTTGGCTGTGGATAGCCAGCCGTCCTGTATTAGGGCCGCGCGCACGGCAGTGAGCGTGGAGCCGGCCGATCGGGGGAAGACAGTGAAAAGAATTTTTCGCGCCGCTCAGAGTGAGGCTGTAATGTATGTATGTCTGTATGTATGTATGTATGTATGTATGTATGTATGTATATATGTATGTATATATATATATGTATATATATATATATATATATATATATATATATATATATATATATATATATTATACACACACATACACACACACATCTTCTCCAGTGACACACAGACCACTTCAAAGTGACTTACTCAGTGACACACAAACACACAGACCATTTCAAAGTAATACACATGTACCCAGTGACACACACAAACAGCTTCCAAGTGACACACACACACATAGTGACTGCTTCCCAGTGACAAACACACACAGAGAAACAGCTACCCAGCGACACACACAGTACCCTTACCACAGTAAGCCTGTTGCTCACAGCAGCACGGACCGTCCACACAAAAAGTGTGTGTCACGTGCACGAGCGTTCGCACAGGCACGCGCGCGCCCACTATATTACGGGCCTTAGCTATAGTCTACATACATTTTCAGAAAATACATTCTATACGGTAATATACATATACCAAAAATGTAGCAAAAAATAATCAATGTGCAAGTGAAACATTGCTAAATGAGTGTACTATTTGATTATTTCCACTTCCTGACATGTTTTGAAAATATATTACTTCCCATTTCTAACAAGATTTATTTGTGAAATTAACTCCATCCAGCACAGCACATTTTGTAAACAGTTGAGATTGTTTGGTTGGCTGCTGATGACAAGACATGTAAAATTAAAAATGAACAAAGCTCTTTAGACATAATTTTCATAAGATTTATATACACTTTTTGAAGTGAAACTTCTTTAGTGGCACCTCATTCGTGATGGGGCAAAAATGGATTGTGGAGACAGAAATGAAACGGATGTGACGTCAGTGCTGGCAGTTGAGGCCGGGCTGTGTTCTGGCTCAGCCCGACCCCAACACTGATATCACACCCGCTCCACAGATCAGATGCTCCTAATGGCCACCGCACCCCCCACACAGCCGCTGACATGCGGCGGCGGCGATAGCCGCCGGCGCCGCTCATAACGGCCGCCGTTCCCCGCCCGCTGCCTACTGCCGTGCCGCGCATGCGCGATGGCGCCAGTGACTCCTGGCTCCTGCTCGGGTAAAGTGGGAAGCGGGGGGTTTTGAGCGCGCCGCTTCCCACGCATACGGCGGGCCCAGTGCGGCCGCGTCTCAACCTTTCCCCACCCCTCTCCCCCCAATTACCCCCTCTATTCCTCCCCCCACACCCCCCCACCGGCATCATGGTGTTCTTCCCCGGGGGGGGGGGGCCGTCACACTCACATGGGCCTCCTCGCCGTATGTGCCGTCCTCCCTGACCCTGATCCCCGGCACTGCAGGGCAACACAACCTGTGCCCATCCCTCCTCCTACCACACTGCTCTGCCGCCGTGCTCGCAGGTGCAGGGGGTGATCGGAGGTGCAGGGGGTGAGGGGAGGTGCAGGTGAGGAGGTGAAGGGGGTGATGTGAGGAGGTGAAGGGGCGTGATGTGAGGAGGTGAAGGGGGGGTGATGTGAGGAGGTGAAGGGGGGTGATGTGAGGAGGTGAAGGGGGGTGATGTGAGATGCAGGGGGGGTGATGTGAGGTGCAGGGCGGGTGATGTGAGGTGCAGGGGGGGTGATGTGAGGTGGGGGGGGGGTGATGTGAGGTGGAGGGGGGTGATGTGAGGTGCAGGGAGGTGATGTGAGGTGCAGGGGGGTGATGTAAGGTGCAGGGAGGTGATGTGAGGTGCAGGGGGGTGATGTAAGGTGCAGGGAGGTGATGTGAGGTGCAGGGGGGTGAAGGGGGGTGATGTGAGGTGCAGAGGGGTGATGTGAGGTGCAGGGAGATGATGTAAGGTGCAGGGAGGTGCAGGGAGATGATGTGAGGTGCAGGGCGTTGATGCGAGGTGCAGGGGTTTGATGCGAGGTGCAGGGGGGTGATGCGAGGTGCAGGGGGGTGATGCGAGGTGCAGGGTGGTGATGCGAGGTGCAGGAGGGTGATGCGAGGTGCAGAGGGGTGATGCGAGGTGCAGGGGGGGGATGCGAGGTGCAGGGGGGTGATGCGAGGTGCAGGGGGGTGATGCGAGGTGCAGGGGCATATGCGAGGTGCAGGGGCATATGCAAGGTGCAGGATGGGTGCGCATACATCACACACGCACACGCACACACACAGTCACATGCACACACACACAGTCACACGCGCACACTACACAGTCACACGCACACACACACAGTCACACGCACACACACACAATCACACGCACACACACACAGTCACACGCACACACACACAGTCACACGCACACACACACAGTTACACGCACACACACAGTCACACGCACGAGGAATTCACGCTTAGTGCAAATAGCTAATACAGGGGATGTGTGCCGAGCACGCACATTCTAAGTCCCTTGCGTTTTGTCAAAGAAATTGTATTTTGATTTTTAATTAAAACATCACAAACACAATTTCTGTGACAAAAGTCAAAGAAGTTTCACTTACTATGCGCGTGCACAGCACACACAGCTTTTTTTTTTTCTTTATCCTAGCAAAGGAATTTAAATAATATGCAGTGTAACGTACAACTAACGGTATCTTGTATCATCACATGTTGATTACTGATGCTGCATATCAAATATTGTCATATCTGAACACATCTCTCTACCAAATCTACCTCTGACTACTGCAGGTGAACGATTCAAATATAAAGAGGCTATGTATAAAGAATTGTTTTTAGGAGATGAATTGAAAGCATGCCTTGCATCAAAACATCTATGTATCTCCCCAAAAGCATACAGTATGTTGGTGTGTATTTTTCTTAATTTATTTAATATATTGTAGGGTGCGCATCACCCTTTAAGTGTCAGAAACAAAATCTGTAGGTTTAAGGTGTGATGTGCATATCGAAGCTACCTGAATAGCAGTTTCAGGCAAAAAAATGCGACCGCATGGCTCGTTTAGAGCCAGAATGCTAATACTCGTTAAAAAGCGCTTACACGCCATTTTGACATATTATTGAAGCTTTCTGAATAGCTACACATGCAAAATCGCTTGGAAAGTGCACTTAACAAGCATTAAGTCTCATATCGAAGCTACCTGAATAGACCCCGTACTGTCTCTGTAGCGCATAAAAAATAGCAAAAATCAGTGGCTGTGGAGACAGTCAGCCACGGTTGCGCTATGGAGGGATCAATGCTTCTGGATCTGACCCCCGCAACCTTAATTCTGTGGCGTTGTCGCCCCCCCCCCCCCCCCCGCCACCACCCCACGGTTGCGTGACCATAGCTGGTCCCAGTGCTAGTAACAATAAGTAGCTGTATCATCTACATACAGTATGTGCACCACGAAATTCCCCATACCGTCATTTTCTTCTTTGTTGTTTTATACATTGACGCAACAAAACACGTGAATTTCTTAGAGTTCTGTACGTTACTTCCATTACAGCATTTGTTTTTTACAACACTGAAAAAATGGAGTGAGAAGCTTTCTGAAATATATACTTTTCGTAAAAATAAAGTAAAGTTTTAACTAAAAATGTATTTTTTTTATAAGGTCTTGCTGTAAAAATAAAAATGTATTTATTCTCCGTACTAAACAATAGGTAGTAATGCTGCACACCAAAATAAAGTAAAGTAAAGATACTTGCAATCACCGGTGCTCCTGGTTCAGGGAAACCTGTCTAAAAAACTCCTATACTTGAGTAAGGATGGACGATCCAAGGCACTGCGGATTTTCCAAAAGATTTATTGTGCACAACGTTTCAACCTTCCAAGAGGTCTTAATGCCAGTCACTTGAAAAAGACCTCTTAGAAGGTTGAACTGTCGTGCTGTTCTGACACAATAAATCTTTTGGAAAATCTGCAGTGCCTTGGATCATCCAGTCTTACTTTATTCTCCGTACACCTTAGCGCTATCACACGTTAACCATTAATTTTAATTATTGCTTACAAAAAGTATTTAATAGCATACATTTATTACTTTTACATTTTTCATTTAATGTTAACAATTAGATACACACCCTTTATTTGTGTCACACTGTGGCCTTCTGCAATAAAGTGTTTATTGAAACTTAACTTCATAAGCAATAAAGACAAAATAAGACTGAAAATAGCTTCACTTGGCAGTATGCCTTTTGCTTCTCTTAACACGTAGGCAAAATAATCTCCTT